>NC_037684.1:23278930-23281411 GCF_003255815.1 Theropithecus gelada | reverse complement strand
GGTTGCAGTGAGCCGAGATTGCACCACTGCACTCCAGTCTGGCGACAGAGCAAGACTCCGTCTAAAAAAAAAAAAAAAAAAAAAACCAAAAACAAAAATTAGCCAGGCATGGTGGTGCACGCCTGAAGTCCCAGCTGTTTGGGAGGCTGAGGCAGAAGAATTGCTTGAACCCTGGAGGTGGAGGTTGCAGTGAGCAGAGATTGTACCACCGCACTCCAGCCTGGGTAACGAGAGTGAAACTCCATCCCAAAAAACAAAACCAAACCAAACTTTTTTTTTGTTTTGATAGAGACAGGGTCTGCCCTATTGCCCAGGCTGACCTCAAACTCCTGGAATCAAACGATCCTCCCGCCTTGGCGTCCCAAAGTGCTGGGATTACAGCCATGAGCCACTACACCTGGCCTTTTAGTTTAGTTTTGTTTTAGAGACAAGATCTTTCTCTGTCACTCAGGCTGGCATGCAGTGACACATTCATGGCTCTCTGCTGCCTAGACCTACTAGGCTCAAGCCAACCTCCTGCCTCAGCCTCCCGAGTAGCTGGGACCACAGGTGCACACCACCACACCTGGCTAATTTTTAATTTTTTTGTAGAGACGGGATCTCAATATGTTGCTCAGGCTGGCCTGAGCTCCTGAATTCAAGCGATTTTCCTGGCTTGGCATCCCAAAGTGCTGGGATTATAGGTGGTGAGCCATTTTGCCTGACCATGTATTCATTTTTTAATGGCATAGTGTTGCATTGTGTATGCTCTCTGACTTAGTTATCTAATCTCTTACTCATAGGAATAGTTTTTTTTTTCCCCCAGTTCTTTGTTAAGCAGCAATTAATGTCTCTATTCATACTTTTAGGCATTTTTTAGTTTAGTTTTTTTTGTTTTTTGAGACAGAGTCTCGCTCTGTTCCCAGACTGGAGTGCAGTGATGCTATCTTGGCCACTGCAACCTCCGCCTCCTGGGTTCAAGCAATTCTCGTGCCTCAGCCTCCCACATAGCTGGGACTACAGGTGCATGCCACCATGCCCGGCTAATTTTTGTATTTTTAGTACAGACAGGGTTTCACCATGTTGGCCAGGATGGTCTCGATCTCATGACCTCGTGATCAGTCCGCCTCAGCCTCCCAAAGTGCTGGGATTACAGGCGTGAGTCAGTGCGTCTGGCCAGGTTTTTTTTGTTTTGTTTGTGGTTGTTGTTTTTTAGAATAGAGCCCTAAAATTAGAATTGCCAGGAGGCCAAACAGCTTCTCCCCTTAGATTCTCCCTGGCAGACCTGTTTGAAAAGGTATGCATTTTCCAAATGTTAATAGATATTACCAAATCAGAAGGAATCCAGATTTATAGATTTTGAAGCTAATACAGTTTGGGATGCCCTGTTTCTCAACAAGAAAAAAAACTCTTAAGTATCAGATTTTGTGCAAACTGAAGACTGATTTAGAATAAGAAAAGAATTTGCTACCAGTTGCTGCGAGCTTGAAGATTGTTTTGAGCTCTGTTTAAGCAATTTGTCAGAAATGCTGACAGATAAATGCTTCTTGATTTGCAGCCAGCCTTCCCTCTCCAATTTCCAGGCACGCCCAGCACTGGGGTGGTAGGTAGGGGCCAGGCGGGGGGGGCATGCTGAAGTGTAAGTTTCTTAGGCTTCCTGCCTTTGTACTTACCATCTTCTAAAAATCTTATACCAATTTACATTCTGGTATATTTCTCCACATCCTTGCCAACATTCCATATAATCAATAACTTGTTTTTATGTTGAAATTCATAGCCATTTTATTAATCTTCTCTACTTGGGGAGTTTTATTTAGGCCCTATTGAATGCAGCATGATAATTTAGTGATCTAGCTTATCCAAAATAACCTCTCCCACTGATTGCATAAAGCCAGCAAGAACATGAACCTACTTGGGTTACAAGGATGAACTCTTATTTAGCTGCAACTGCTTTCTAGTACTGTCTGTGAATACTCTTTGACAAAAGTGCCTATCGTGGAAATTTGAAATTAAACATAGACTCCTCTAGAAGGACAGCAATCTTTGGTTTGGGTAGAGGATTACTGATTTGTTCTATTTTCTCTTCTTGTAATGTTTCATTTATTACAGTATCAGACAGGTTGAATTATTTTATATCTATATATAATTTTTGGAATAGCAGCTTTTTGGCCCCAGTGGTATAATAATTTAGATAAATGATCAAAAGGAATTAAGTTTGAAATATCAGGCCGGGCGCGGTGGCTCAAGCCTGTAATCCCAGCACTTTGGGAGGCCGAGACGGGCGGATCACGAGGTCAGGAGATCGAGACCATCCTGGCTAACACGGTGAAACCCCGTCTCTATTAAGAAATATAAAAAACTAGCCGGGCGAGGTGGCGGGCGCCTGTAGTCCCAGCTACTCGGGAGGCTGAGGCCGGAGAATGGCGTGAACCCGGGAGGCGGAGCTTGCAGTGAGCTGAGATCCGGCCACTGCACTCCAGCCTGGGCGACAGAGCCAGACTC
>NC_037684.1:23210707-23278842 GCF_003255815.1 Theropithecus gelada | reverse complement strand
CACCCCCCTCAAAAAAAAAAAAAAAAAAAAAAAAAAAAAGAAATATCAGCCACTGGCTGGGCACGGTGGCTCACACCTGTAATCCCAGCAATTTTGGAGGCCAAGATGGGCGGATCACTTGAGGTCAGGAGTTTAAGACTAGCCTGGCCAACATGGCAAAACCCCATCTCTACTAAAAATACAAAAAAATTAGCTGGGCGTGGTGGTGCATGCTTGTAGTCCCAGCTACTCTGGAGGCTGAGGCAGAAGAATTGTTTGAACCAGGGAGGTGGAAGTTGCAGTGAGCTGAGATCCCGCCACTGCACTCCAGCCTGCTGATAGTGCGAGACTCTGGCTCAAAAAAAAAAAAAAAAGAAGAAGAAGAAGAAATATCAGCCGCTAAATGATCAGAGACTAGATATCTTCCCCAGCCCCTGACTTTCTCTCTCTCTCCACACACACACACACACTTGCCACCATTTGAAAATAAGTTGTAGGCATCATAAAATCCATATTTTTCATCTTTGCTTATCTCCTGGGGAACAAATGCCTCATGGTTATCTTTCCTTGGTCTGTGATGTGGGCACCTCTTCCTATGCTTACTGGCCATTTGTCTTCCATCTTCTGTGACTTTGTGGCAGATTTGGTCATTATTATCTTCTGTGTGTGTCACTTGGTCTGTTTTAGTGGAAAAATGTTAGCAATTAGATAATGTGGCTTTTTTTTTTTAAGAGACTGGGGCTCACTCTGTTGCCCAGGCTGGAGTGCTGTGGCATGATCATAGCTCACTGCGACCTTTAAGTCCTGGGCTCAAGTTATCCTCCTGCCTCAGCCTCCTGAATAGTTGAGACCACAGGTGCACGCCACTACCCCTGGCTAATTTTTAATTTTTTTTTTAATAGAGACAGGATCTTACTGCATTGCCCAGGCTGGTCTTGAACTCCTGGACTCAGCGATTCCTCCTGCCTGGCCCTCCCAAAGTGTTGAGATTATAGGCATGAGCTACCATGCCTGACTTACATGAGGTTGTCAATTAACCTTTTTAGCAGCATCTTGGACCAGTTGCTTAACTTTTTCATCTCAATGTTCTCCATCTTTAAAACAGGAATAAAAGTCCTTATCTCCCACAGATTGCTGGGACAATTTGCCTCGAAAACCTGTATGATTGCATTACAGAGGAGATACTCAGTGTTCTTTTTCTCTTCTGTTCAGATACCCTGCAGATTTACCCATCTCTGCCTTCCCCTCTGACAGTGCTTATCTTTTTCATAAAGCAGAATCATTACATTCCCAACTTGTCATCAAAAGTGTCTACAGGCTGGGCATGGTGGCTCGCGTCTGTAATCCCAACACTTTGGGAGGCCAAGGCAGGAAGATTGCTTGAGCTCAGCAGGTCAAGACGAGCCTGGGCAACATAGGGAGACATTCTGACTCTACAAAAAGAAATTTTTTTTTGATCATCTAGGTCTGCTGGTACATGTCTGTTGTCCCAGCTACTCAGGAGACTGGGATAGGAGGATCGCTTGAAATTAGGAGGTCAAGGCTGCAGTGAACTATGATCATGCCACTGCACTCTAGCCTATGCTTCAGAGCAAGACCTCATCTCTTAAAAAAAAAAAAAAAAAAAAATTGTAAACCTGCCCTTTGGATCTTGCTGGAGCCTTGCATTCAGTAAGCCATATTCTAAATGAGCAACTCTGTGTCATCAGCTGCTCTGTGCTCCTGAACCTGTAGAACATGCATCCACATCTGAAACAGGTTGGCAGGGCTAACAGTCACATTCTACCATGACTGTCCAGAAAACACATCCTCAGGAAGGAAAGCCCACGACATTCAACATTAGGACTGTTTATTTTCTTGAGTAATTTCTAAGACAGAGATCATGAACAGATGTGTTTTCTTGCTTGCCCAGTTTTATTAATGTATATATTTTGCACAGACGTGCTATATGCTGCTTTTATTTTTCTGACAGAATGTTAAATGGGTACTGTAATGTTGCTAAATTTAGTTTATTAATTATGACTATATTGGCAGTAGTTTAAGCCCTAGAAGGTTTTTTTTTAAACTTCATGTTGAAATATATGACAGATTCAGAAAAGTACACTTTTTTTTTTTTTTTTTTGAGACAATCTTGGCTCACTGCAATCTCCGCCTCCCGGATTCAAGTGATTCTCCTGCCTCAGCCTCCTGAGTAGCTGGGATTACAGGCACGTGCCACCATGCCTGGTTGCTTTTTGTATTTTTAGTAGAGAGGGGTTTCACCATGTTGGTCAGGCTGATCTCGAACTCCTGACCTCAAGTGACCCACCCACCTTGGCCTCCCAAAGCCACCACACCCAGCCAGAAAAGTACACATATTTTAAGGCCCACTTGATCCACTTTTGATAAACTGAACACACCTATGTAACCAGCACTCAAATCAAGACACAGAACATGACCAGAAACCAGGAGTTCCCTCGTGACCTCTTTAAGTCACTGACCCTCACCAACTGACCACTCTCCTGACTTCTAACAGCATATATTAGTTTTGCCTATTTTGTACATATAAATGGAATTAGACAGTACACCTTTTAAAATCTGGCTTCTTTCATTGAACATTATTTTTATGAGATTCATTCAGATCACTGGGCATAATCATAGTTCCTTTGCTCTCATTACTGTATAATTACAAATAAGTCACCACTTATTGATCTATTCCATTGCTGATGGACATTTAGGTATTTTGAATATTGGAAATGATACAAATAACCTAGTACCTGTCTTTTGGTGAGCACATGTTTGATTTCTATTGGATATATACCTAGGAGTAGACATTATTTTTTAAGTGTACATTCAATGGCTTATGGTATATTCATAGATATGTGTAACCATCACTATGGTCAATTTTAGAACATTTTCATCACCTCACAGAGTTACCCTATGCCCTTGTAGCTATTATCTCTCTGTCTTCCCATCCCTCCCAGCCCTAAGCAACCACTTAATCTGTTTTCTGTCTCTATAGAATTACCTATTCTGGACATTTCATATATATGGAGTCACACTGTCTTGTATGATCAAAATAAGGATGGCCAGGCATGGTGGCTCCCTCTTGCAATCCCAGCACTTTGGGAGGTTGACACAGGTAGATCACTTGAGCTCAGGAGTTCAAGAACAGCCTGGGCAACATGGCGAAACCCAGTCTCTACCAAAAGTACAAAAATTAGCCAGATATGATGGTGCATGCTTAGAGTCCCAGCTACTCGGCAGAGTTGGGACAGGAGGATCTCTTGGGACCCAGAGACAGAGGTTGTAGTGAGCCGAGATCACGCCACTGCACTCCAGCCTGGGCCACAGAGTGAGACTCTGTCTCAATAATGAAATGATCAAAGTATGATTTCATGAGTCACACAGTTTATTGCCATACAAAGAGATTTTTTTTTTTCTTTTTTTGTTCACAGTGCTTAAAGCGGGGAGAATAAGAAAACAAATCTCACAGGGAATACACTCAATAGAGGAGCTCCCTTAGCCATATAGTGAGTGAGTTCCAGTCTGTTAGAGTCCAGTTATTAAAGTCTAACTGCCCGCTTAGGATGAAAGCAAGCCTCTGTGGAAAGTAGTCTAACTGAAGCTTGAGGCATACGTTTATAGGAGAGATTCTCAGCTAGATGGCTTGACCATGCTAGAGGGTGTACCGGAGTTGGGTGAAGCTTTGGAAATTAGCTTAAAGGCTAATAGAGTGTGGCCTTAGCTCAGCCTGAGCTTTCACTCTTCCGAGAAGCTCTCAGACAGAGTGTAGCCATGCCACAGCCCAAGGTCTCAAAGTGTCTGTCAAACTCTTGGGTTTATATGTACAGTCCGGCGTTGCTTAACAATGGGAACACATTCTGAGAAATACGTCAGATGATTTTGTCGTTGTGCAAACATCATCAAGTGCACTTACACAAACCTAGATGGTAGAGCCTATTACACACCTAGGCTATGTGGTAGAGCCTGTTGCTCCCAGGCTGCAAACCTGTACAAATTGTCACTGTCCTAAAGACTGTAGGCAGTTGTAACACAGGGGTAAGTATTCATGTATCTGAACATATCTAAACATAGAAAAGGTATAGTCAAAATACGGTATTACAATATAATCTTATGGGACTGCTGTCATATATGCCATCCATCATAAGCCAAAATGTCATTTTGCAGTGCATGACTGTATTTTAGAGTCCAGTAGTTGAGGTCAATAGCTCACACATGGGGTCTGATAAGTTGTGATGGTGTCACATTCTCAAGGGGAGAGGAGTACACTCTATGTTCTTGTCACAGCAAAACATGTCACTCCCATAGCAAATGTCAACATAAATAACAAACAGAAAAAAATTCTTCAAGTATAATGAGTTTAATTGGGAATAAGCATTGCAATGAGGAATATGCACACCACAGTAAACTATGGGCATATTCATGGGGGTAAAGGAAGACAAGGATTTTTAAAGGTAAAATGAGGGTTACATATGTTGTCTTGAAACAATTATCCTCGGCTACAAGGATCAAAAATAAGGGCGGCATCTGTCCAGGGCTGGACAGGTAGTAGCTGGTCAAATGTCTTCACAGAAGTATTTTTGTGTGTGTAAGATTGAGGTGGCCTTTGTGCAAGGTTGTGGTTTTGGCAAAGTCTCTTATGATATCTTTTGTTATCAGGTAGTCATGCACCAGAACCCTCCCTGCATGTTCTTACCTGGCTCCATTTTGTCAAGGTTTGACACAAGTGACTCCATTTTGATTCTAGCAACTTTTTCACAAACTATGTATGTATTTGGAATTATTTCAAAGTTGCATAACATATACAATATGTAGTTTTGTTGTTGTTGTTTTGAAGACGGAATCTCGCTCTGTCACCCAGGCTGGAGTGCAGCGGTGCGATCTGGGCTTACTGCAACTTCCGCCTCCTGGGTTCAAGCAGTTCTCCTGCCTCAGCCTCCCGAGTAGCTGGGATTACAGGTGCCCACCACAAAGGCTGGCTAATTTTTGTATTTTTAGTAGAGACAGGGTTTCTTCATGTTGCCCAGGGTGTTCTCCAACTCCTGAGCTCAGGCAATCTGCCTGCCTCAGCCTCCCAAAGTGCTAGGATTACAGGCATGAGCCACCACGCCCGGCCCAATATGTAGTCTTTTGTTACTGGCTTCTTTCACTTATAAATGTTTTCAAGGTTCCACCATGTTGTAACATGTATCAGTACTTCATTTCCTTTTTAAAAATTGCTTTATTGTAGTAAAATGCATGTAACATACAATATACCATCTTAACCATTGAAGTTTGCAGTTTAGTGGCATTAAGTACAGTACACTCACACTTTTGTGCAAACATCAGCACCACCCACCTCCAGAACTTGTTCATCTTTCCCAACTGAAATTCTGTACCCGTTAAACGATAAGTTCCCATTGCCCCCTCCCCAGCCCCCAGCAAGCACCATTCTACTCCTAGACAGCTTTTCCCTTCAGTTTCTTTCCTCTTTCACTTAATAAATGAGAGGGTCCATTGCTGACAAATGGGATTGCTTCTCTAAGTGGAGGCCTTCTTGCATATATGCAATTGAGTGTATCCTAAAAAAGGGTAACAGAAAATGTGGTTGTAAAAAGACAAGAGGTGGAGACACAAACTAGCCGAGGGTTTTTATATTGGGTGTCCTATCCATAGGTCACAGCAGCCCCACCACAGATCTGCCTGATTCTTTGGCATCAAGACGTTGATCCAGCTCACGCCTGTAATCCCAGCACACTGGGAGGCCGAGGCAGGTGGATCACTTGAGGTCAAGAGTTTGAGACCAGCCTGGCCAACATGGTGAAACCCCATCTCTACCAAAAAATACAAAAATTGGCCAGGTGTGGTGGCACATACTTCTAATCCCAGCTACTTAGGAGGCTGAGGTGGGAGAGTTGCTTGAACCCAGGAGGCAGAAGCTGCAGTGAGCCAAGATCATGCCACTGTACTCTAGCCTGGGAGATAGGGTGACACCCTGTCTCAAAAAAAAAAAAAAAAGTGATCCTGCAAGCCATTTCCATGTTGTGGATTTGCTGGCAGGTTTCAGAGGGCTCCTGCTGTCACTGTCAGCATAGCTTCTCATAATACTACCAACACTTAATGTCCTTAATGAGTTCATCCACGGTGAGGACTCTGTTTAGGGTCCTGTATGTGCCTTCCACATTCCCTTCCTGTGCCATCATAGTCCTGGCAATGAACTTCAGGTTTTAAATCCATGAGCTTGGATCTAAGTCTCCACTCTGCCAAGCCTGATGTTCCATACCCAGATGACCCCTGTAATCCAAGTAATAGATTCCATTGTATGGACGGATATGCCACATTCTGTTTATCCATTCATCTGTTGCTGGACATGTGGTTTGTTTCCAGCTTTTGGGTATTGTGAATAGTGCTGCTGTAAACATTCATGTACGAGTTTTTGTTTGTTTTGTTTGAGACAGAGTTGCACTCTGTCACCCAGGCCGGTGTGTAGTGGTGTGATGGTAGCTCGCTGTAGCCTCGACCTCTCAGGCTCAAGTGATCCTTCCACCTAGACCTCCAGAGTAGCTGGGACTACAGGTGTGTACCACCACGCCCAGCTAATTTTTAATTTTTTTTTTTGTAGAGGTGGAATCTCACTATGTTGCCCAGGCTAGTCTCAAACTCCTGGGCTCAAGCGATCCTCCCACCTTGGCTGCAGAGAGTACTGGGCTTACAGGCATGAGCCACTGTGCCTGGCCTAAGTTTTTGTTTGAACACATGTTTTCAGTTCTTTTGGGCATATATTATAACTAGGAATGGAATTGCTGGGTTATATGCTAATTCTGTATTTAACTTTTTGAAGAGCCACCACACTGTTTTCCAGGCAGCTGAATCATTTTACATTCCCACCAGCAATATACAAGGATTACAATGTCTTCACATGCTTGCCAACACATATTTTGTTTTCTGATTTTTTTTTTTTTTTTTTTGAGACAGAGTTTTGCTCTTGTCAACCAGGATGGAGTGCAAATGGCATAATCTTGGCTCATTGCAACCTCCGCCTTTCGGGTACATGAGATTCTCCTGCCTCAGCCTCCCAAGTAGCTGGGATTACAGGCACCCGTGACCACAGCCAGCTAATTTTTGTATTTTTAGTAGAGACAAGATTTCATCATATTGGTCAGGCTGACCTCGAACTCCTGACCTCCAGTGATCTGCTCGCCTTGGCCTCCCAAAGTGCTGGGATTACAGACATGAGCCACCATGCCCAGCCCTTGATTTTATTTTGTTTTTTGCCTTCCGGGTGAGCATGATGTGGTACCTCATTGTGGTTTTAATTTCCGTTTCATCTGCTTGTTAGCCATTCATAGATTACCTTCAGCAAGATGTCTACTATTTTTTAATTGAGTCATTATGTGCATTATTTTTAATTCATTCATTTGGTCATTCATTTGAGCACCTCTTATGTTCCTGGCACTCAGGCACTTGGGATAAAGCAGTGAACACGTTAGTTGCCAACACTGAAAAGTCAGGAGAATTCTTAAAAAATAAAAAATAAAATTTCTCGTTCCTGACTTCTCTACTCAGATCTGGGCCTGAGTTCTCAGGAGCCAGCCTACTGCCGGCACCTTTAAGGTGGGGCTGTGCTTTGTTTCTTCAAGGCTCTTATCAGGCCTCAGTCCCACCTGGGCCCTGAGAGCCTTGGGTTTTACAATACCCATGCTAAGTAGCTGATGCCTCTCCAAGTAGTTACTTTAGTTCTGAGTTGAGAACAACTGGCACCGCCGTTTTTCCTCTAACTCCTTAAGCTTCCCATGTCGCATTGAAAAAATAATCCTAAGACCAAATCCCTTTAAGAATAGAAGTTGGGATACCGTGGCTCATACCTGTAGTCCTAGCTACTTGGGAGGCTAAGATGGGAAGGTCTCTTAAGCCTGAGAGCTTGAGGCTTCAGTGAGCAGTAATTGTGCCACTGTACTACAGCCTGGGTGACATAGTGAGTCTCAAAACAAAACGAAACAATAGAAAAAGAAGTGTTGGGTTGAGGGGTGCGGTTGGGGGAGGGAGAGCATCAGGGTAAATAGCTAATGCACGCAGGGCTTAATACCTAGGTGACAGGTTGATAGGTGCAGCAAACCACCATGGCAAATGTTTACCTATGTAACAAACCTGCATGTTCTACACAGGTATCCCAAAACTTAAAATAAAATTAAAAAAAAAAGAAAGAGAAAGAAGTGGCCACCCTTTATGCCCCAGGCATTTGGGGTGTGGGCAAGGAAGGAGAATTGGTTTGTTTATGCTCCCTCTTTCTAAATGATGGGTGGTTCCTGTGTTTATGAGCACATTGCATTGATATGAGTTTGTAGAACTCTTAATTCCTTGGAAGAGCCGCCTGTTTCCAACTCAACCCTGCCCTACCCTGGCCCCAGTTTCTTGGGATCAGTTAGTAGAAATTGCGGAGGTTATATTATCTCTGATGATCAGATAGGATATAAATTCCAAACCAGAAGGAACAGGAATTGCCTATGCCCACTCCTTTCTCCCAGATCTGAGGGTGGGGCACGGGCAGGCATGGCTGTAACGTTGAGGCGGTTGCACCGCGTCCTCTGCTCCTGGCTCAGGTGTTCATCAGTCACATGGGCCACTTGATCTCTTTGCACTTCAGCTTCTTTACCTGTAGAAAGGGAGTTCATGATTCTCACCTGCATTAAAAACAAATTTTTTTTTAAATTTTGAGACGGAGTTTCACTCTGTGGCCCAGGCTGGAGTGCAGTGGCACAATCTTGGCTCACTGCAACCTCCACCTCCTGGGTTCAAGTGATTCTCCTACCTCAGCCTCCTGAGTAGCTGGGATTACAGGCACACACTACTACACCCGGCTAATTTTTTGTATTTTTAGTAGAGACGGGGTTTCACCATGTTGGCCAGGATGGTCTCAAACTCCTGACCTCAGGTGATCCACCCACCTCGGCCTCCCAAAGTGCTGGGATTACAGGCATGAGCCACCGCACCTACAGGATTATGTTAGTGTATCTCGAAGAAACCCAAACTGAGAGTGACTGAAAGAAGATGGGGGCAAGGGAATGGTTGTGTGTCCTGACTATTATCAATATCAATATCCTGGCTACGATATTGTACTATAGTTTTGCAAGATGTTAACATTGGGAAAATTTGAATATTGATGGTGAAGAGTGCATGAGATATTTCTGTATTGTTTCTTTTTTGTAGTTTTTTGTGGTTATTATTATTATTATTATTTTGAGACAGGCTCTTGCTCTGTTGCCCAGGCTGGAGTGCAGTGGGCGTGATCAACCTTGAACTCCTAGGCTCAAGAGATCCTCCTGCCTCAGCGTCCCAAGTAGCTAGGAGTACAGGTGCACGCTACTATTCCCAGCTAATTAAAAGAAAAAAAAAATTGCCCGTGTGGGCAACATGGCAAAACCTCATCTCTACAAAACATACAAAAAAATAGCCAGCCATGGGGTCATGCACTTGTAGTCCCAGCTACACAAGAGGCTGAGATGGGAGAATCACATGAGCCCAGGAGGTCCAGGCTGCAGTCAGTGAACCATGACTACACCACTGCCCTTGAGCCTGGGCGAAAGAACTGTCTCAAATTTTTTTTTTTTTTGTTCTTGTTTTTGTTTTTTTAGAGACAGGGTCTTGCTCTGTTGCCCAAGCTGGTCTCAAACTCCTGGGCTTGAGCAATTCCTCTGCTGTGACCTTCCAAAGTGTTGGGATTACAGGCATGAGCCACCGTACCTGGCCTCGATATTATTTCTTACATCTGCATATGAATCTACAAATATCTCAAAATCAATCATTTAATTTTCAAAAGCGAAAAAAGAAAAAAGAAAGGAGATGGGACTTTCTTTATCTGGGAGACAGCCAGTCTGTGACTGGTGTGGTAACTCCTGCTGTCCAGGCGCCAGGCTCCTCTCTTACTGCTCTGTGGTGCCCAAAATCACTATGTGGTCTAAAATGCTACCATTATTTTCCTGTCACAAGCAGCATTCCAGCCTGAGGAAGAAAAAAAAGAGAAGATGTCCCTTCCTTTGAAAGTTTCTTCTCCGAAGTTGCACACACTACCCCTCTTTAAACTCCACTGGCCCGAACCTCACCATCTGGCCAGACCAGCTGCTGGGGAAGCTTGGAAACCTGGTCTTTATTTCACACAGTGTGGCCAGCTAGATGTCTGAGGCTGTGTCGTGAGAGAAGAAGGACCTGTTGGGGTTTCTGTCACACCACCTGTCAGAGCTGCTGTGAAGACACAGGAAAAAACACATAGGAGAAAGACGCAGGAGAAAGCCAATTGAACGGAATTTTTTCTTTTTTCTTTTTTTTTTGTCCCATAAATCAGCCTGTTGATTTCCCAACTAGAATTTCCAGGAGACCACTGTTTGGTCTGAAAACCATGGTGAATAATGGAGAACCAAGTTCCAAACCAAATGGGACTCCTGAGGCCGGGCGCGGTGGATCAAGCCTGTAATCCCAGCATTTTGGGAGGCCGAGAAGGGCGGATCACGAGGTCAGGAGATGGAGACCATCCTGGCTAACACGGTGAAACCCTGTCTCTACTAAAAAAAAAAAAAAAAATACAAAAAACTAGCCGGGCGCGGTGGCGGGCGCCTGTAGTCCCAGCTACGCGGGAGGCTGAGGCAGGAGAATGCCGTGAACCCGGGAGGCGGAGCTTGTAGTGAGCCGAGATCCGGCCACTGCACTCCAGCCTGGGCGACAGAGCGAGACTCCGTCTCAAAAAAAAAAAACAAAAAAACAAAACAACAACAACAAAAAACACCAAATGGGACTCCTGGTCATTGTGAGAATAGGAGGATGCTTGTTATGAGGCTGAACACCTGCCGTCCAGGCTGGAGTGCAGTGGCACCATCTTGGCTCACTGCAACCCCTGCCTCCCGGATTCAAGAGATTTTCCTGCCTCAGCCTCCCGGGTAGCTGGGACTACAGGTGTGCACCACCACGCCTGGTTTATTTTTGTATTTTTAGTAGAGATGGGGTTTCACCCTGTTGGCCTGGCTGGTCTCAAACTCCTGACCTCAGGTGATCCATCCGCCTCGGCCTCCCGAAGTGCTGGGATTATAGATGTAAGCCACTATGCCTGGCCAGTTCCCAGACTTTATAGGTGGGGAAGGTGAGCTCTAGAAAGGAGAAATCCTGTGTCTTAATTTGAATTCCCCTGAGAACAAGGACTTGGGTGCAGGTAGTTTATTTTGGAGAGTGATCCTAGGAAGTGGAGATAGGAGGTAGAGAGAGCAAACAGGGAGTGGGGAAGCCGATGAGGGGATGTTGTTAACATCATCACCCTAGGCAACAAGAGCTTCATTCACCTGGACCTCTGAGAAGGTACAGATACCTCCCAGAAAAGGGGAGACTTGGAGCTCCAGCCCCATGGGGTTGACTGCTGTGCCTAGAGGCATGAGCTCCTCTTCCAGGCTGGGCTGGCCTGCAGAACCAGGGACTCCCACATTGAGGAAGTTCCTGTAGCTAAAATCAAGGGTGGGCGGAGGAGCTGTGACATGAGACACCCGTCACCCACCCAGCCAGCGGCACACCTGCAGTGAGACCTGGGATCCCCGACTCCCTGGCCTGGTGCGTTCTCCTCCCGTCCCCTGAGCTTCAGAGCATCAGCAGTGTTCCTCCTTCCCTGTGATGCTTGTCCTCACCTCCCAGGTGAGGAGTCTAAGAATAAACAGCCTTTCCATCAGCCCCTGTCGTGACAGACCCTCCAGTGGGATGGCAGCGGCTGCCTCGCCCATTTACAGGGCAACACAGTTTTGCTCCCTGCTGCCCTGAAATTTGTTCCTCCCGGAAATTGTCCCTCACAAGGCATGAGCAGTCAATCAATAGAAGATATACGTGGTCTTCCTAGCACAACAGCTGCAGAATGAGCTGTGAAGTGCCCCATCAGGAGTCCTGAATAGCTTCAAACGTTTCCCCTCTAGTAACTGCCTGACACGCCCCAACCCCAATAATCATTGTGCATTTAACTTAGGGGTTGCCTCACCCTTGGGAGATCCAAACCCCTAGGCTGACTTCCTGTCCTTCATGGAGGAGAAGGCTCTTGTCCCCATGTACTACTCAGTTTCTACTCAGGGCCAGTGACCTGGAGCCTTGGCACAGAAAGCCTGGAGAGAGAAGCTGAGGTAAATCACACTGCTTTGGCCAAGCAGACAGGTGACCTGTGAGAGGTGGGAACAGCCTCATCCTGAACACTACACCTTCTGATATAAAGGTACCTGGTGGCCGGGCGCAGTGGCTCATGCCAGTAATCCCAGCACTTTGGGAGGCCGAGGCGGGCGGATCACCTGAGGTCGGGAGTTCAAGACCAGCCTGACCAACATGGAGAAACCCTGTCTCTACTGAAAATACAAAATTAGCCAGGCATGGTGGTGTGTGCCTGTAATCCCAGGTACTCGGGAGGCTGAGGCAGGAGAATCGTTTGAACCCAGGAGGCGGAGGTCGTGGTGAGCCAAGATCATGCCATTGCACTCCAGCCTGGCAATGAGAGCGAAACTCTGTCTCAAAAAAAAAAAAAAAAGTGCCTGGTGGCCGGGTGCAGTGGCTCACACCTGTAATTCCAGGACTTCGGGATGCCAAGGTGGGAGAAACTTGAGCCCAGGAGTTCGAGACCAATCCTGGCAACATAGTAAGACTCCATCTCTACCAAAAAATAAAAATAAAAATAAAAATAAAAATTAGCTGGGTGTGGTGGCACACATCTGTAGTCCCAGCTACTTGGGAGGCTGAGGTGGGAGGACTGCTTGAGTTTGGGAGGTCGAGGCTTCAGTGAGCCATGGTTGCACCACTGCACTCTAGCCAGGATGACAAAGTGAGATCCTTTCTCAAAAACAAACAGACAAACAAACAATGAAAAAAAAAAAAAGGAAAAAAAAAAGACCCCTGGGAAGTCCAGGTGTCACACCCTGTTCCCAGGACTGCGTGTCGTCACTGGCCTGCTCTAGGTACCAGTTTCTGAGCTGTTACTCAGACCTAGGTGGGAATGTGAACAGAGCAAATTCTGTTTCCATAGAAGGTGTGCTCTGGTTTCCAGACCTTCCAGGCCATCATTGGATATGTGCTCGGCCTGGTGGACTCCAGGTAGAGGCTCCAGGGGCCCCCTATGCTGAGGACCACACTCTTGCAGGAGGATGTGGAGGTTTGGAGGGACATGCAGCATCTTCCTTCATCAGTAGGGGGATGGGAAGAGGACCAATTTTCCACTCTAGGCCTTGGCAGATCTCAGTAGACCCTGAGGACCCACAGATTTCATAGACATGTGGAATTGAGTGAAATTACAAGGGTGAGAAGCAGGAGGAGCTGAGGTTGGTAGTTGAGATGTGGGGAGTGTGGGGAAAGAAAGCCCACTCTGTCCCGTGTATCCCTGGAGAGAGAGTAGGTTATCTTCCTTTTGTTCTCTTCCTTACTGAATAGTCTTAATCCGAGAGTTGAAATGATTTGTTTACATACCTTTCTCTTCCTACCACACTGTAACTACTTAGAGGGCTGGGAGCAGTGTCTTATCCATCCCTGTATCCCTAGCACCTGGCACAGGGCTGGCACACAGTAGGTGCTCACTAAAGCTTGCTTGAATAGATGAGTCAAAGACGGTTGGGTGGCTTAGATTGCCAAGAGAGTGGTTGTCAAAGTGTGGTTCACAGAATCCTTCTCGTCCAGGCCCACTTCAGAATCACGTGGGATTCTGTTAAAAATTCAGATTCCCCCGGTCCACTCCCCAGAAGCTCTGCAATGAGTAGGCATTGCAGGAACCCAGGAATTCGCATTCTTTGTGAGATCCTGAGATGATTCCGAAGCAGATCTCCATAGACCACATCCTGAAAAACTGTCCCTTGGAGGAGGGAGTGACACTGGTTGAGAAGGTTCCTTCTGATGTCCCTGGAGGGACAAGGGAGGGATCAGCCCATAAACACAGATCCTGGTTCCAACATCCATCCATCCCTCTTCACTTCATAAATGATGTGGGTCCATTTGGGCCCATGGGTGGAGAAAACTCCAACCCTAGAACCTGGAGTATGGGGCTCCCTTCATTCTTCCAGGCCGAATGTCCTCTGCTCTGGGCCCTTTGGTTTCAGCTGGGTTCAAGTTCCAGTCACTCCTCCCATTCTCACAGCACTCCCTCTCATTTTCTGTGCTCCAGCCACAGAGACAAGCTCTCCTCTGCCGGAAATGCCCTCCTCTCCCTTCTCTGATGATGAACACTTCCTCACCCTTCAGCTCTCAGCGTAGGCATAACTTTCTTAAGGGAGTTTTCCTTGGAGCCCCAGGTGATCCCAGATTCCCTCTTACAGGTGCTCCTCGGACCATGGTCCCTTCCTTATCTCAGCTTTCTAAACATACATTCATCATTACTAAGGTTGACTGCACTCCTCTCTTTCTGACCAGACCCTTAGCTCTGCAAGGACAGGGACTGTTTTTGGTTATGTTCATTTTTTAGCATTGGGCCTTCTCTGTGGTGGGTGTTTACTAAATATTTGTTGGAGGAATAAATGTTGGCTAATTACTCTGTAGGGCTGAGGAGGCCATAGTGTGGGTGGCCCCAGGGCCCAGGTCTAAGAGAGGCTACCTTAACCCAGCTTTGAGGGGACAGAGAATGGGCCTCAGATGGGCTGGGGGTCTCCCCCCATAGTCTGCCTCATGGCTCCCATTTCCTGATTTTCTAGGCTGTTCCCACCCACGAAGAGCTAATATGTCTAATTTCCCCAGAGACAGGGAGCTTCTTAGAGGAAGGACTGTGGCTTATTCTATCTCTAGTCCTAGCATAGTACTTGGCACATACGGGTGCTCACTGAATGTGTGTTGAATGCGTGGTCGATAAATGCCATGAATGGACGGTAAAATGCCTGTCAATTACAGAGCACTTCAGCATTCCCAGAGCACCTTTGCAGGCCTGTTCACACTTGAACCTCATGCCCCCTCTATGAAATAGGCAAGGCAGTCTGTTCATCTCCTTCTAGCCAAAGAGTAAACAGATAACTTGCCAGGTCTCACTGGGTTTTGTTGGTTTGTTGTTTGAGACAGGGACTCTGTCTGTCACCCAGGCTCAAGTGCAGTGGTGCAACCATGACTCACTACAACCTCTGCCTCCCAGGCTCGGGTGATCCTCCCCCCTCAACCTCCAGAGTAGCTGGGACTACAGGCATGCGCCACCATACCTGGTTAATTGTTAAAAATGTTTCATAGAGACAGGGTTTCCCTATATTGCCCAGGCTGGTCTCGAACTCCTGGGCTCAGGCGATCCTCCTGCTGCAGCCTCCCAAAGTGCTGGCATTACTTTACAGGTGTGAGCAGCCGTGCCCGGCTCAGGTGCCACAGTTAATAAAAGGTGGGGAAAGTTCAATGGAGCAGTAATGGAAGTGCAGGTTCTCCTCCAGCTTGGCGTGCCCTTACTTGGGGGTCGTTTCTTACCTAGCAGGGCTGGGAGGAGATGGGTAGTTCCTGAAAGGCTGATGGAGAAAAGTGGGGAGTAGGTTACTACTCCCGTGACTGCCCAGACCTCTACCCAGACCTGTTTCCACCTGTGCCCTGAGATGGATAGGCAGCCACATGTGAGAGGTGAAGAGTCCTGGTCCCAGACTAGAACCCGAGCCAGGTCCCGAGCTGGCTGCTTCCTCCACTTGACATCCTCTCAGTACTCTCAGGCTCTTGGTGCCCCTTGCTTGTCTGACATCTGGCCCCTTTTCCTTAACTGGCTGCTTTCAGCCAGCTTCTTAATTCCCTGGAGACCGAAACTGCCTGCCTTGTGACATCATCTGAGAGTGGGAGCTGGAGCCCAGGTGCCATTTGGTGTATAGGGGCTTTCTTCTTCATCTGCAGGTGCCCAGGATCTTGTAGCACCTGGCGCTGGACACCTACACGCCTGTGGAATAACAGGGGCCTCCCAGCAGCCTCTCTTAGGGCCTCCATCTGCCCTCTCCTTTATTCCTTTCCTATTCTGTCTTTGGCTTTCAGGCCCTCAGGAGAAAAACTGGCCCACTAAGGAGCCTAAAATCCTAAGGCCTTGGATTCCAGCCCTGGGTCCAGGCACAGCTTCCCTGGTTCCTTAGAAAGGACCCCAGTGACCTGTTTGTTCTCCAGGAGGCAGGGCCTGGGGGCGAAAGCATGGTCCTGCTTTGTAAGATCTGTCTGCACAGGCAGGCTCTCCCAGGCTTCGCTAGGGCATCTCACCTTTCCCCGGAAGGTGAAGGAGGGCCCTCTGCTCCAGCTTGGTGTAACCTTGTCCCTGTCCTGCTGCCTTGGGATTAGGCTTGAGGCTGGGAAAAGGGTCTGGGGGATTTTAGGCTTACGGGAAGATCTGGAGAAAACCTAGTGGTTTCTAACATGTTGTCAGCAGCCTACCCCCTGGCTTGACTGGGTGTGCCATGCCTTTGGTTCCAGGGAGGCTGATCTGGGACAGTCAGACTCATAGCTCCTCTCCCTACAGTTCCAGAGAGGTGGATCGCATGGTTCCCCTGCCCGTTGGAGGCCTCAGCTACGTTCAAGGGTGCACCAAAAACCATCTTCTCAGCAAGACTGTGGGCCGGTGCCTGGAGGCCACAGCACAGAGGGTCCCAGAACGAGAGGCCTTGGTCGACCTCCATGAAAACGTCAGGTTGACCTTTGCCCAACTCAAGGAGGAGGTGGGTCCTGACCTGGAAACCTCACAGTGGGCAGGTGCTAGTTCCCAAGCTGCCCTGGCTGAGCAGAACCAGGAGCGTGGGCACCTGGCTATGGGGCAGTGTGCTAGGGCTGCCAGAGAACCCCAAGGGATGGCAGGAGAAGGAGACAGGACTGAGGCACAGGGGGTCCAACACCTCCTGTATCAGCAGCTCCTGGAGCACTTGTTAACTATGCAGGCTCCAGGGCAGACCCACTGAGGCTGGGAATCTGCCTGTCCTTTTGTCCCCAGTGATTTTGATGAGAACTCCCGGGCTAAGGGCTGAGGGTGGGCGTCTTGGGCCCCTTCCTGCTTGCCCCATCTCACCCCTTGTGCCCCATCTTTTACACCAGGTGGACAAAGCTGCTTCTGGCCTCCTGAGCATTGGTCTCTGCAAGGGTGACCGGCTGGGCATGTGGGGACCTAACTCCTATGCATGGGTGCTCATACAGTTGGCCACTGCCCAGGCGGGCATCATTCTGGTGAGGAGGGGCTTGCTTGGCACAGCTGGGTGTGCGTGGGGGAACATCATTCAAGGGGAGTCCCTCAGGCCCTCAGCCCCCAGGACCAAACCAGTGCCTGATTGGTTTCAAACCAGGTTGTGCTTTCTCCTGAGGCCCACCAAGGAGGCCTCTGGGAGTTAGGGGGCGTAGAGTACTGCCTCTATGCCTCCTGGGGGTAGAGGGGCAGCAGGAGGGACAGGGTCTGCCCAGAATACTGATATGCCCTCACCGCTTCCACCAGGTGTCTGTGAACCCAGCCTACCAGGCTACGGAACTGGAGTATGTCCTCAAGAAGGTACAGCTCATTCGTCAGGGAGGGGCCCGGCTGGGGCCTGGCACAGGGGGCTGCACAGACTCTGCTTGTCACAGAGTCTGATGGTGTGAGCTAGGGCATGCGTGGGTGGGTGACATGCAGAGTGTCCTTCCTTAGGTCATAGATGGTTGGAAGGTGGCCCCAACTCCATGGAGAGGGTGGTTGGTCCAACACAAACCTGGCGTGAGTGTGCAGGGACGGGGGCATGTGTGTGTCAGGGCAGAGGTGCATGTACGCGTGTGTCCATCCTCATATGTGATGCATATGTGTCTCAGGGTGTGGTGCGTGTGTCTTGGGGTTGGTTCACGTGTGCATTTGTCTTGCAGTGTGGTGCCTGGGAGTGTGCTGGAGGTGTGTGTGTCAGAGACGGGTGCCTCTGTATGAGAGCAACTGATTAGTGAGGACTCCCCCAGAGCTCTAGTCTGAGGCTCCCTGCTGACTGCAGGTGGGGGACTCCCCTTCCACAGGTGGGCTGCAAGGCCCTTGTGTTCCCCAAGCAATTCAAGACCCAGCAATACTACAACATCCTGAAGCAGATCTGTCCAGAGGTGGAGAATGCCCAGCCAGGGGCCTTGAAAAGTCAGAGGTGGGTGTGTCCCGGGTTAGTGGGTGGTGCGTCATTCAGCATCCCTGATCCCTTCACTTACTACTCACCCTGCCCCCTCCCTCAGCCCCTGTCTCTCACCATCCTCCCCACCTCCAGGCTCCCAGATCTGACCACAGTCATCTCAGTGGATGCCCCTTTGCCGGGAACCCTGCTCCTGGATGAAGTGCTGGCGGCTGGCAGCACACAGCAGCATCTGGAACAGCTCCAGCACATCCAGCAGTTCCTGTCCTGCCATGACCCCATCAACATCCAGTTCACCTCGGTAAGGCAGAGGTCTCCAGGCCCCAAGCCCAGGTGGACACATGCCCCCTGCCTCTGTGACACTTCCGCAGGGATGGGGAGACAGCAGAGGAGAGCAGGCATTCTTTACTGAGACTGGCCTTCAGCTGTCCTCTCTGCTCTGGAAAATATCAGCACCTGGTGTCCTTGTCACATTTCCTCCCCCAGACCCCTGCCCTCTCCACTCCAGCCCTCTTGTTCACGGTGCAGTGGCAGATTCACTGAACCAACACAGGTTAGAACTGCTAGAGGCTGCCCCTCATTTAGCTGATGGGGAATCAGAGACCCAGAGAGAGAATTTGCCCAAGCCAGCTTGTGGGTGGCAGAGTTCTCTGGGCCATATAGGTGGCATGAGAACGGAGACCTTATCTTTTGCATTGCTGGACCCTGACACCTGGCATTGTGGTAGACCTTTTGCAAATATACTGAACAGATGGATCTGGGGCAACAATCCCTGTCTCCTGATTCCTGGTCCAGTGCTCTTCAAGGCAGTGGCCTAGGGTGGGAAGGAGATGAGAAGGAGGCCAAGCCATGCCCTGCTTGCCTTGTCAGGGAACAACAGGCAGCCCCAAGGGGGCCACCCTCTCCCACTACAACATTGTCAACAACTCCAGCATATTAGGAGAGCGCCTGAAACTGCATGAGAAGGTGAGGCGGCTCTAGGCCCAGGGCAAGGCTGCAGGAGGGGTGGCTCAGGCAGGGGTGGGGGGCTGGCTGGGCTCCCCTTGCCAGCTAGAGGAACTGGCTTCTGGTTCCAAGACAGACCCAGCCTCCTGTCTCCATCACCAGACACCAGAGCAGTTGCGGATGATCCTGCCCAGCCCCCTGTACCATTGCCTGGGTTCTGTGGGAGGCACAATGATGTGTCTGATGTACGGTGCCACCCTCATCCTGGCCTCTCCCGTCTTCAATGGCAAAAAGGCACTGGAGGCCATCAGCAGAGAGAGGTGGGCACTGGTGAACAGGCTACTTGTAGGCTGATAAAACCCACTTGTTCCTCACTCCTGGGCCCTGACACCTTTCTGAGCTGCCTCCTCCCGCCAGCCAGGAGACTGGGGATGGGGACAGTGGAGGACCCCCAGGAGAGGACCAGTTCCTGCCTCAGGAGCGTCTCCTGCCTGTTCCCTTTGCTGCAGTTTCATGGCGGGGTGGGTGAGAAGAGGGAGTTCCCTTCCACTTCCAAGCCTAATTTCGAGACCTCCTCCTATACAGAGGCTCCTTCCTGTATGGTACCCCCACGATGTTCGTGGACATTCTGAACCAGCCAGACTTCTCCAGTTATGACATCTCGACCATGCGTGGAGGTGGGGTGGGGCCAAGGGCAGCCAGGCTTGGGGAGGGGGCTGCTTCCCCTACAGGAATGGCCTGGGTGAGTTAGCTCCCAGTCTTTTATTTAGGGGGCAGGAAGGACACTGTAAAAATGTGGGTGGGAGGGAGGGAGATCCCCAGTGTCCTGGGACACCAGCCCAGGGCCAGCTGCCAGGTGTAGGAAAGGCTTGGGGTCAGGGAAGAAAAGGGAAGGTGCCTCCCTCGAATGAGCTGTAGGTGAAAGGACTCCACGGGGCCTGGAGAAGTGGGGAGCTGTGTCAGCCCCTCTCTCTGTGATTCAGGTGTCATTGCTGGGTCCCCTGCACCTCCAGAGTTGATCCGAGCCATCATCAACAAGATAAATATGAAGGACCTGGTGGTGAGTGGTGACCGGGGCCCGGGCTGTGGGCAAGCCAGGCCTGGGATGACAACAGATTGACAGACATGGGGATGAGCCCAGGCCAGATGTTCAAAGGCGACCCTCGCAGCCAGCCCTCCCTCCAGAAAGCAGATGTGATAAAAGATAGTCTGACCTCATCAGCACCTGGTGGGTGAAGGAAATAGGTGGCAGGGGACTAAATATCATACATACATACATTTATATTTATAGAAATCTCAGGAAGAAATTGCAGCATGGGAAGATGGCAGCAAAGCACCGATGTCCTGCTAGAATGTCCTGGCAGGTGGGGGCTGGCAGAGTTGGGGCATGGGCTTTAAAACCCTTTCTGGAAGCAAGGGGTGGGGCAAGGATCTGATGATTGTTGCCACGTGGCAGGGAAAGAGGAACAGAGGAAGGATGATCCTGGAAGGGTGGCCATCCTGATGACCAACCCGTTGTGGCTCTGATTGACTTGGTGGGGGGGTCTCAGCAACAGCTTCTCTGAGAGGAGCTGGAGGGTGGGGAAGGCATGATGGCTGGGGAGGGGCTCAGCCTTCCTTCTCCCCAGGACACTGCTGGGTGGAGCTGGGTTGGTAGTGGAGTGCCCGAGGCCCCCTGCCAGGACGTGTCTAGGTGTGGGCAGCTCTGTGCATCAGCAGAGGCTGTGGGGAGAAGGTAGGGGTGGAAGTGGGAAGGTCAGTAGTCTCTCCGGTGGAAGGCAGTGGCCAGTCACCAGGACTGGCTGAGTCAGAACCTGCAAGGAGGCAAGGATCGATGTCAGTACTCCAGCAACCCAGATAATGCTTGGAGAAAATGATGGAAGTCCTGGGCAGGAGCTTTTCCTCCCTTTGAAAGGGGCCCCAGTCCTCCCCTCCTCTCTCTGTAAAAATGGAGGGTCTGCCTGCCCCTCCAGTGGGAGGGGGTACCCTGGAAGATACCAGCTCACTTGCTGGAATCACCAAAGAGGGATATAGGGGACGTGTTTACCCAGCCCCCACCTGTTTAATGGCGGCCAGCTTTCTTGGACCTCTTGGTAGGGAACTTGCAGCTGCGGAAGGCGTCCGTGTCACGGATGTGTTGGCCCTTGAACTTGGCAGGTGAGGCACAGGTGGCATCTGGGCGGGAGGCCTTGGCTTCCAGCCACCTGGAGAGACAGAAACTTGCTGGGTCTGGGGAAGAAGGTGGGAGTGCTGAGGGGAAGGGCAGTGAACTATGGGACCAGGATTGATTTGGCCACAGGATAGTCTGAAGCTGTCATCTTCATTTTACAGATAGGGAAGCTGAGGCTCCCAGGGTCCCATGCCTATTAGGTGGCAGATCTAGGATGCATGTCCAACATGTCTTAGTGCAGGGCTAATGTGTCTCTATCACATGAGGGTGGGCTCTGGGAGTGACATGGGGGTGTTCTTACCGCCGAAGACCCCGGAGCTGGCAGGTACACTTCCAGGGGTTGTTGGTAAGGGTGAGGGTCTCCAGGCTGTCGAAAGGGAAGTTGGAGGGCAGGTGGTTCAGGCGGTTGTTCTCCAAATGGGTGTGTTTCAGTGTGGTTACACCCAGGAAGGCACCATCTGAGAACTGGGGAGCAAGGTGGGCATGAGTGAATGAGTGAGCACCCGAGCGCCAGAGGGGCAGCGTCCTTCCCTGAACCTGAGCCATAGCACTTTGAGGAGTTTCCCGGTTTTCAAAGCAGTGTGACCAAGTGGTCTCAGATGATCCAATCTACACAACCCTCTTTGAGACAGGTGGTGTTCTTTTCTTTTCTTTTCTTTTCTTTTTTTTTTTGAGACAGAGTCTTGCTGTGTTGCCCAGGCTGGAGTGCACTGGCATGATCTCGGCTTACTACAACCTCCACCTCCCGGGTTCACACCATTCTCCTGCCTCAGCCTCCCGAGTAGCTGGGACTACAGGCTCCCACCACCACAGCCGGCTAATTTTTTGTATTTTCAATAGAGACGTGGTTTCACCGTGTTAGCCAGGATGGTCTCGATCTCCTGACCTCGTGATCTGCCTGCCTCGGCCTCCCAAAATGCAGGGATTACAGGCGCGAGCCACCGCACCCGGCCAGGTTGTGTTATTTTCAATATGCAAATGGGGAAACGGAAAAAGTGCTGTCCTTTGCCCTGGGTCACAGCAGTGGGTAAACAGTAGCCACAGGACCACACCCAGCTCCTCTTCCCCTGGTACCACAATCCCTGCACAAACACTGGGACTGTGGAGCTGCCAGAGTTTGGCCCCAGCAACCCAAACTGGTACATGGTGAACTTGGTCTGTGCTTACTGGAGTGGGCAGTGGGCCCAGGCTCCCCACAGTCCCAGGGTCCCAGGACTTCCCCCAGCTCTGTCCTCACTGCTCCCCCACTGCCAGCCAGACGCTATTTGTGAAGCCACCTTGGTGGAGCCTTTGGCCAGGTTGGACGGCTCCAGAGGAAATGTTCTATTGGTGCCCACACCTTTGCCCAGGCGCCACAATTCCTGTCTGGCCTCCCCTGCCCCAAACCACCCCCTGATTCGCCGCTCTGCTGCCCACTGAAAGACCACTCTGGCACTGGTGGGCCACAGGGGACTCCAACTTCAGCTGGGGAGAGGCAGGGCTGAAGAAGGGCAGGCTTGAGCAGGCTCCATCCACCCAAACAAAGGTTGGCTGCTGCCCAAGTGAGATTCTGCCCACATCTCCACACCCACACCCTCTCCTGTGGCCCACATTAAGGTATGAAGGTCTCCAGAAACCAGACTCTCCTCTACCTTGTTGGTCCCCACCCATACCTCCTGGCTGAAGGCCCTGTACCAGGGTGATTTTTCCAGTCCCAGAGAAGGGATTCTGCTCGGATCCAATATAGCCCCAGCTGGCCAGACACTGGGCACCCCAGGGGAGAAAGGAATGAGTGAGGAAGCAGACAGGAGATGAGTCTAGTGACGGGGGAGGGCAAAGGGCAGTCAGCAGTCTGGAGACAGTGAGGCATGCCAGTCTTCCCTATGGAGAGACACCTGGGGTCTTGTGCCAAGGATTGACAATAGTGGTCTTGCCTTTGCCCCTTCACGGAGCCCATGGGCATGATGCTTGCAGCCTGGGGGAGCCCTTGGTCCCATGCCTACTGAGCTGCAATGGACTTGAGAATGCAATGAATTGTGTCTGTGTGAATTGGGCAGGGCCATCCACCGGGGCCTCTGTGGGGCATGGAGAATGTCTTCCTCAGGCATTTGCTTCCCCTGGCTCCCCAGTCCCCCACTCCCCCTTAGCACGCATGCACAGCCCCCACCAGGAACAGGGTCTCTTTGTGGGCCTGATCTGCCCAGCTCCTCTAGAAGGCTCCTCAATAAACAAACCTTCCTTTATGGGGTGGTAGGTTTACTGGAGACGGGAAAACAGCAGAGGGGGGCTGGAAGGCCCAACAGGAAGAGGTGGCTGCTGCCCGCAGTGGGGGGTTTGGGAGCACTGGAGATGGCCCTAGGGGGCCATTTGTGGGGCCAGGGCAGCCCCACTCCTTTTATATGTAAGAATCCTAGGAGGGCAGTGGCCGAGACTGGCAGCCGACAGGGATTAGGGTAGGGATGTGACAAGGTGAGGAAGGGAGGTGGCAGAGCTGTTCACCTTGGAGATAGCCAGAGGGACAGGGAACCTGGGGACAGGGGTTGGTGCCAGCTGTGGCTCTGGCTCCTGGGGCCTCCAGGAAGGGAAGAAGGAACCAGGGCAGAGCCTGCAGCCAGGAGCTCACCTTCTCCAGGTTGGTGTTGTCCAGCCAGAGGGTTTCCAGGTATCTGCCAAAGGACTGGAAGGCATTGTCCGGGATGCTTTTCAGGGGGTTGTGGGACAGCTTCAGCTCCTCCACCACCCGTAGCTTGCTCAGGGCAGCCGAGGGGTAGCTGGACAGCTGGTTCCTGTCCACGTGGAATTTGGCGAGGTTCTCCACGTCGTCCAGGGCCCCGGGCTGCAGGGAGCTCAGCGCGTTTTCCGACAGGTAGAGCCAGCGCAGGTCCTTGGCTCCCTGGAAGGCGCCTGCGCGCAGCTCACGGATTTTGTTGTTGTTGAGCTGCAAGATGAAGAGGTTGACCAGCGGGGAGAGCAACCCCCGGGGCAGCTCGGTGACCTTGTTGTGGTCCAGGTAGAGGTAGGTCAGCTCGGTCAGGTCGTCGAAGGCACCTGCGCGCAGCACGCGGATGTCGTTATGGGACAGGTACAAGTAGATAAGCTGCTTGAGGCCGCGGAAGGCACCGGCGGCCACCTCGCGAATCTGGCAGTGCTGCAGGTGCAGCGACACGAGGTTCGGCATGGCCCGAAACGAGTTGGCAGCCAGCACCGGGAAGTTGTTGCGCTGTAGGTTGAGCAGCTTTGTCTTCTCTGATACCTTGGGGATCTTCTGCAGCCCCACTTTGTCGCAAATGACGTGCTGCAGGTCGCCGTGGCAGTGGCAGTTCTGGGGGCAGGCGGCCAGCGCCGGCAGCAGACCAGCCAGGAGGCCGAGGCTGAGCAAGAGCATTGGGCTGGCCATGGCCAGGACTCCTGGGGCCGGGGCTGGGGGCAGCAGCGGCGGCGGGGCGCGGGCAGCGGCGAGTCCTGGGCGCTCGGGTCTGCCGCCCTCTTTATACGGTGGCCCTGACCGCAGCCGGCAGCCGAGCCAGCTCCTACGTGGAGCATCGAGGCCACTGGGCTTAACTCGCTCGCGCCCAGAGATGCGCCCCCGCCCTCCACGGGGAAGGGGGCGGGGCCCTTCCCCCAGCCGGCGACCGTGCATAGGGGAGTGGGACCGTGGCCCCCGAGCCCCGGCTCTAGCCCCCTGCTCTCCTGTGCTGCTCCTCTGCCTACCGCCTTTCCCGGGGTTTTTCTGGGAAGGGGGAATGGTTATGTCTGGAGCCCCGAGTTTACATCGTAGAGAGGGAGGCGTTCCCTGAACTTATTTGTTTGCTCAAGTTTGAGCCTCCACGCCGCACCATCCACACACGCTCGGCCTGGTGCACTGGATGCGAGGCGGGAGGAAGCGGGACCGGACAGCCGGACGCGTCTCCCCGCGGTGGGCCAGCTGGCGGCGCTTTAATGGGGTGCTTGTGCAGCGCCGGCCGAGGGTGAGAGCCGCCCCGGCGTGGGGCTCCCACTTCGGACGCGCCGAAGTTGGCCCTGGGAAGACCCGAGCTCTTTCCCCACCCTGGGGCGCGCCCCCACCCCTCTCTCCCAACCCTGCTTGCGCCCCCATCCCCTTTTTCCACAGCTGAAGGCTGAGCAAAAAAGTGGGAAGTCGGGGAGGGTGGCCAACGGGAATGGCAAACACACCTGGAAACCACAGGCCACAAGCACAGTCTCATTATCCTCCCTCCTTCATCGCCCCGAAATATCCCCATCCCTCATCCCCAACCCTAGTGGTCAGGACCCGCCCCGAGGGGTCTCAGGGTGGCGGCTGAGTGGCGCCGAGGTGTACTTGGCAGAGGCCACATTCGGGCAGTGGCCCCAGGACTGTGAGGACGGGTGTGGGAGGGGGCGGGGCAGGTCGAAGGACCAGCCCTGGACAGCTCTGGCTGCCAGACCGTAAGTTCTGTGGGCAGTCCCGCCCCAGCCCGCCAGATTTCTCTGTACCCACTTGCCAGCCACGATGTCCGGATTCCTGTGGAAAGGGGAGGGTGAACAGGCAGGGTCACAGCTCTGGTGAGCTCCAAGCTGCCTGGCACAGGATATTGTCTGTGAAGGGTGGAGGGAGAAACCAGACCCCACATTGAACCAAACCCCAGTCGTGTCAGAGCCAGAGCAGCTGATATGGGGGAAGCTTGGTGCAGGGAGGAGGATGGATGAGATCTGGTGTCCATTGATTAAAAGGGACCTAGGACATGGGGTAGCTAGCCTCTCTCCCCTTACCCAGTACCCTCGTGTTGGGGCCTGATTTCCAGCGCCTGCTCTTTTCCCAAACCTCTCTGCCCCTTGCCTCTAGGATAGGGGGGTCATACTTGGCCTAGACTATTCCTTGATGGTATTTAGGCTTCTCCAAGGCTGGCTTCTGGTTTTTCTGTTGCTCAGGCTTTCCAACCACTGGAAATGGGGGAGGTGGGGGGGGTGCCACTGGTTTTTAAAATCACTGCTTACGTTGTTTTTTATTTTGATGGAAATAAATTCACGGGAAACTCTCCAGAGCTTGGGGGACGCCTGCCCCAAGGCCAGGCACTTGTTCAGGGTTTGCGGAATGGGGAGGGGGGTGGGTTGTGTTTGTGCCACTCCTAGCTGGGCCAAGGCAGGCTGGCTTTCTCATCAAGTATATGGGGCCTTTGGCTTGGAAGCGAGGGGCAGGGGGTGTGGCCTGAAATCAGGAAGGTGGGGTTAAGGCAGCCAGGGGATTGGGGAGAGAAGGGTGGAGTGATGGTAATACCGGAGCCACAGGCACAGACAGGTGGCTGCTCCAAGGAAACGGGGCACTGAGAGAGCTCCAGCTGGAAGAGAATGGTGTCCCTGCTCTCAAGTTTCCTTCAGATCTGGGGCCCTGCAGAGATCTAGCCTGCTCACTCCCAGCATCTCTGCCTCCTGACCCCAGGCCCCTACCAATGATGTCTCTGTTTCCACCATTCAGCTGCCCTCCACTTTCCCTTTTCTTTTATGAATTCCTTCCCATTTCCCCAGATAGCTCACCCGATCCCTCTGCATGCGCTGAGCCCTCTTCAGGCACCCTTTCTGGACCCTCTAGGTTGCTTATGGAACCACAGAGAACAGTCCCGTCACATTCGCGAACTTCCCTGAGGACACTGTGGAGCAGAAGGCAGAAAGCGTGGGCAGAATTATGCCTCACACGGAGGTGAGCCCCTGACCAAGACTCCGAAGCCCCACCTCCCATCACCCAACTGGGGTGCACCCAGCTGGGACATCTGTTGCTTTTAGTGAGAGAGCCAAATGGCTCACTCAGGATGCCTAGAGCTCCCCAGCAGCAGCGGTGTGCTAGGCCTGGCCTGGAGCGTTCTCTGTGGGCTAAGCATGAAAGGGGGAAAGCTGGAACGGTGGCTGTGAGCCACTGCCAGCTGAACTTCTCCGCAGCCTCCCTTCCTGTCTGAGGTGTGTTTTTGCCAAGCCCACTGTCTGTTTCAGGGCAGCCAGGGTAGCCTCAAAGAGAAGCCAGAGCACAGAGAGTTTTCCTACATAGCTTCTTTTCCTCCAGTGGTCCCCGCCTCTCGCTTTAGCAGAGTTTCTCTTCTTGCTTGGCATAAACACTTCATTTCTCAAGCAGCCTATACCTTTAGGGGGGTCCCTTTGCCCCTCAAAGGTTGCCCCAGAGTGCATCTCAATCTTAAACGCCCAGCCATGCCTCCTTTCCTGCTCTAACACTGGGGCTGTGCCAGCTGGCTCCTGATTTCCCCTGCACCCTTCTGCTCCCGCCCCTGGGGGATTGCTGCCCCTGTGCACAAGTAGCTGCTTCTGCTGGTGCTGACCACTATCCTGGTGTGAATATGCCCTGCCCTCCCGCCAGAGCAGCCCTGTACCCAGGGTTTGAGTAGGGATGTGAGCCCCCTCCCGTGTGTCCTACAGCTGCACTGCCATTCTCACTAGGATGCTCACCTGGAAGGGAAACAGGGGCAGACATCACTCACCCCGTTTCACAGATGCAGACACTGAGGCACATGGAGGCTCAGCTTTCCTTGGCACAGTGGCCATGGCTCTTTGCTCTACCAGACTTTCAGACTCTGCCTCTCCTATTCACATGGTGTTGCCATGCCACCCTCTTTGGCTTATTTGCTGTTTAATGGGAAGTAAGAGGAGACTCCCTTCTCCTCTCCACAGTTTATAATTCTTCAGCTGGCTCTGCAGTCCACAGACCTCTTTCTTTGCAGCAGCTGCCTGCCTGCTCTGTTTCCTCAGCACTCCCAGCTTGGGCCTCAGCTCTTCTTTCATGCCCAGCTCAGGTCTCTGACTGGCTTTGGGTCGACTCTAGCCTTTGTCTCCCTTCTCTGGATGGGGATAGGCAGAGCCAGGGGGCCTCATTCCAGGTGCTTGAGTTGGGGGGTTGAGGAGCAGGCCCCCGAGGACCACCTATGCTGAAGCAAGAGGACAGGAAGCCCCAACCTGAGGCTGTCCTGTCCCAGGCCCGGATCATGAACATGGAGGCGGGGATGCTGGCAGAGCTGAACACGCCCGGGGAGCTGTGCATCCGAGGGTACTGCGTCATGCTGGGCTACTGGGGCGAGCCTCAGAAGACGGAGGAAGCAGTGGATCAGGACAAGTGGTATCGGACAGGGTGAGAAGGCAGGGCGGGGTGGAGGCTCTGGCTGCTGAGGGGAGGCTGGAGGTCTTGAGGCTGAGCCGGGAACATTAACCTGGCACCGTGAGGATGTGGGTATCAAGATGACCCCTCACATGCTGGAGACTTAATTTCCAAAATGCATATGGTGGGGATGATCATACATAGCACAGAAGAAATCAACTGGGTCTTCATCCTACACCAGCAGCTGCAAAAGCTGAGTCCAGATTCAGTCACTCATACTCATTTGTTAGCTCAGCAAATTCTTACTAGAATTCCTTATGTGCTAGCACTGTTCTCACCGCTGGAGGTCCAGAGGAAAGTAAGATGAGAAGGATCCTCTTTTTGGAGGAAGACAGATGATGCCTGACATCGATAAATAACACCAAGAAAATAGGCCAGGCACGGTGGCTCACACCTGTAATCCCAGCACTTTGGGAGGCCGAGGCGGGTGGATCACATGAGGTCAGAAATTCGAGACTAGCCTGGCCAACACAGCGAAACCCCACCTATACTAAAAATACAAAAATTAGCCAGGCATGGTGGCGCGTGCCTGTAGTCCCAGCTACTCAGGAGGCTGATGCAGGAGAATCGCTTTAACCTGGGAGGTGGAGGTTGCAGTGAACTGAGAACGTGCCACTGCACTCCAGCCTGCACGACAGAGCAAGACTCCATCTCAAAAACAAACAAACAAACAAAAAACACCAAGAAAATAAAATAGGATTATAGGAGAAAGAGTGGCTGTGGTGGGGAGGGGAGCTTCCCTTTGATTGAGTGGACAGAGAAGATGTCAGGAGACATTTGAGTTGAGACCTGGAAAGAAGCCAGCTGTGAAAAGCATATGTATAGATATGTTGAGAGAGAGAAAGAGAAAGAGAGAGAATATGTTATAGGTATTGGTTTGTATTTGTCTGCCTCCCTTCCCCTTACTAGACTATTAATTCCAGAGACTGTGTCTTGTTCCTGCTATGTCTCCCAGAGTCTAGAGCAGTGGAAGACACACAGTAGGTGGTCAATAAATGTTTCATGAGTGAGCAAGCAAGTGAGTGAACAAGGCAGAGGTGACAGGTCGCCCCTGGGCTTTCCTTACAGAGATATCGCCACAATGAACGAACAGGGCTTCTGCAAGATCGTGGGCCGCTCTAAGGATATGATCATCCGGGGTGGTGAGAACATCTACCCCGCAGAGCTCGAGGACTTCTTTCACACGCACCCGAAGGTGCAGGAAGTGCAGGTGAGGCACCCCGCTCAGGTGAGCCCCCAGAAACAGGAAACACACATGAACAAGGTGATGTCTGATACTTTTCCCTGGCCCTGGAAGGTCGTGGGAGTGAAGGACGATCGGATGGGGGAAGAGATTTGTGCCTGCATTCGGCTGAAGGACGGGGAGGAGACCACGGCGGAGGAGATGAAAGCTTTCTGCAAAGGGAAGGTGGGAGCCTCCGCCCAACCAAGCTGATGCTGCTCGGTTCTTTGTTCGCCCACTCCTCTGCCAACCAGCCTGGGGTGGGGGCTGCTCTGCCCTCGAGAAGCTGACTCCCGGCCAAGCCAGCCCCGGTCCCCTTCCCATACCCCTGTGAGCTTGCCCAGCCTCACGCCTTACCTCCCTCCCTCTGGTCTGCAGATCTCTCACTTCAAGATTCCGAGGTACATCGTGTTCGTCACAAACTACCCCCTCACCACTTCAGGAAAGGTGTGTAAGGTGAAGGAGACTGGGGAGGGCAGCCTGGGCTCTGGGGTCCCATGGGGCCCCACCTCTGTTTGCTTCAGCAGTGGGTGTAGAGAGGCTGGCAGTAGGGTGACCAAGTCACCTAATCCTGGTTTGCCTGGGGACTTTCCCTGTTTTGGCACTAAAAGCCTGAGAAACCCCTTATTCTTGGGCATACCAAGACAGTTGGTCACCCTAACTCCTTTTTCTTTCCTCTAGATCCAGAAATTCAAACTTCGAGAGCAGATGGAACGACATCTAAATCTGTGAATAAAGAGGGAGGAAGGATCTGCCCAGGCCCTCCTCCTGTCCATCCTCCGTACTCCCCTTGTCTGTCCTTGTGATTTGGCATAAAGAACTTCTGTTTTCTTTGGCCTCTTGCTGGTGGGCTCTCTTGGCAGCTCCTATGGGATGGAGAAGGGAAGACACTGAGGGAAACTAGCACTTTCAGACCTCCTATTCCTTGTCATTGAGAGTGCAGAGCACCTTGATGTGGATTATCTACTTAATTTAACCCTCACCCTTGGTATCCCTTTGAGATACCAACCCATTTTTGTTGTTGTTTTTTGAGACGGAGTCACCCAGGCAGGAGTGTAGTGGTGCAATCTCAGCTCACGCAACCTCTGCCTCCCAGATTCAAGTGATTCTCCTGCCTCACCCTCCCACGTAGCTGGGATTACAGGTACCCACCACTACCCCCACTAATTTTTGTATTTTTAGTAGAGGCGAGGTTTCACCATGTTGGCCAGGCTGGTCCTCAAACTCCTGACCTCAAGCAATCTGCCTGCCTCAGCCTCCCAAAGTGCTGGGATTACAGGCATGAGCCACTGTGCCTGGCCCCAATTTTTTATTTTTAATATACTCTAATTTAATTCTTTTTCACATTGTTGCCGGATTAGTCTAGCAAGAAGTATTCTTTTATATATATATAACGGCTTGATTGAGATATAATTCACATACTATCCAGTTCACTCACCCCTCCCCCGTTTTTTAGAGACAGGATCTCATTCTGTCATCCGTGCTGGAGTGCAGTGACATGATCATAGCTCACTGCAGCCTCAAACTCCTTGGTTCAAGCAGTCCTCCCACCTTAGCCTCCTGAGTAGCTGGGACTGTAGGAATGTGCCACCATGTCTAACTAATTTTTTTTTTTTTTTTTTTGAGACGGAGTCTCGCTCTGTCGCCCAGGCTGGAGTGCAGTGGCAGGATCTCAGCTCACTGCAAGCTCCGCCTCCCGGGTTCACGCCATTCTCCCGCCTCAGCCTCCCGAGTAACTGGGACTATAGGCGCCCGCCACCTCGCCCGGCTAGTTTTTTGTATTTTTTAGTAGAGACGGGGTTTCACCATGTTAGCCAGGATGGTCTCGATCTCCTGACCTCGTGATCCACCCATCTCGGCCTCCCAAAGTGCTGGGATTACAGGCTTGAGCCACCGCGCCCGGCTCTAACTAATTTTTAAACATCTTTTTGTAGAGACAGGATCTTGTTATTTTGCCCAGGCTGGTCTAGAACTCCTGGGCTCAGGCAATCCTCCTACCTCAGTCTCTCAAAGTGCTGGGACAATCCACCATTTAAAGTATAGAATTCAGTGGTCTTTAGTATATTCACAAATATGTATAACTATCACCACAGTCAATTTTAAACATTGTCATCACCTAAGAAAGAAACCCCATACTCTTTAACTATTATCTCCCATCCCCAGCCCCCTTCCTCACCAACCAGCCTCATTTTTATTTTTTATTTGGTTTGATTGGTGAACCTGGGGCATCCCTAGTAGGCAGGGCCAGATAAAGCAGGTTGTACCTTGACCTAAGAAATAAAAACAGCTGAGTTCCAAAAGGCACATAGGTTTCCAGCTCACAGGAATGGAAACTTGCCTCCTGCCTGCCCCCTTACCTCCCAGCATGCCTGCCCCCTTACCTCCCAGCGTGCCTGCCCCCTTACCTCCCAGCGTGCCTGCCCCCTTACTTCCCAGCGTGCCTGCCCCCTTACCTCCCAGCGTGCCTGCCCCCTTACCTCCCAGCATGCCTGCCCAAAGCAGCAGCAGCCTCCTCTTAACTTTTTCGGAAATGAACATAGGTTTAAGGTACTTTCAGTACCAGTCTCTAGGCTAGGTATTTTCACATTATTTTGTCTCTAAATCTTCCCAACAATCCTATCAAGTAGCCATTGGTCCCACTTCACAAATGACCCAACAGAAACTCAGGGAGGTTCAGTATCTTGCTCAAGGTCGCACCACTGGATCAGAACCCAGCTGTCTGTTAAGCAGGTTCACTGCACACTGGTTACCAACTTGTCAAAGTCCAGTGAGGTGAACACCCACAAGTTACATAACGCTGAGTCCAGTGAGGTAAACACAAGGGACATGCAGTGTGTTTATTACCTATAGGTAGGCAGTAAGGGACAACAGAAGGCTGGGATTTATTTGGAGCTGGACCCCTAAGGCTCAGGAAAACTGCTGAGGCAGATGGGGGATGGACTGTCATCTGTGCATGCCCGACTTTTTTTGTTGTTGGTTTGTTTGTTTGTTTTGAGATGGAGTCTCGCTCTTTTACCGAGGCAGGAGTGCAGTGGTGTGAACACCGGGATTCAAGCAATTTTCCTGCCTCAGCCTCCCTAATAGCTGGGATTACAGGCGTGCACTACCATGTCCAGCTATTTTTTTATTTTATTTTTTTTTAGTAGAGACAAGAGTTTCGCCATGTTGGCCAGGCTAGTCTTGAACTTCTGACCTCAGGTGATCCACCCGCCTCGGCCTCCCAAAGTGTTGCAATAACAGGTGTGTGCCAACACGCCCAGCCAGCCAGACTTGTACTGAAGTGAGGGACCCCAGAAACCAGCCTGCCCTGTTTTTTGTTTGTTTGTTTGATACAGAGTCTCACTCTGTCTCCCAGGCTGGAGTGCAGTGGCACGATCTGGGCTCACTGCAACTTCAGCCTCCCAGGTTCAAGCAATTCTCCGGCCTCAGCCTCCCGGGTAGCTGGGACTACAGGTGCGCACCACCATGCCCGGCTAGTTTTTTGTATTTTTAGTAGACATGGGGTTTCACTGTGTTAGCCAGGGTGGTCTCAATCTCCTGACATTGTGATCTGCCCTCATCGGACTCCCAAAGTGCTGGTATTACAGGAGTGAGCCACTTCGCCTGGCTTCCGCCCTGGGTTTTATACCCTGAGGCCATGTGACATGTTGGGCTGAAGTGCTGAAGGACATCCTTTTTCTAGGGGGACTGGAACAGAGCATGGCTGTGCTGGCCAGACCTTCCTTCCCTCAGGATGTTGCATTCTCTGCACACTCTACAGTTTTATTTATTTATTTATTGAGACAGAGTCTTGCTTCGTCACCCAGGCTGGAGTGCAGTGGCATTGTCTCAGCTCACTGCAACCTCTGCCTCCCAGGTTCAAGGGATTCTCCCTGCTCAGCCTCCTGTGTAGCTGGGATTACAGGTGGCCACCACCACGCCTGGATAATTTTTGTATTTTTGGTAGAGACGGGGTTTCAGCATGTTGGGTAGGCTGGTCTTGAACTTGTGATCTCAAGTGATCTGCCCGCCTCGGCCTCCCAAAGTGCTGGGATTACAGGCATCTACAGTTATTCTCGAGAACTACAAGCAAGAAAGGAGGGGGAGAACCAGGTCAGTTCAAGGCCACTGGGAGAACTGTCCTGCACCACCTGCCTCTGAAGCCCATGATGTCTCTGCTTTGTGGGACAGTTCTTCACGTGCCTGCTTCCCCAGGCGTTCCCCTGTGCTGTCTCTCCTGCACACACCATCTGACTGTCCTCCCAGCACGTACACCTCCAGATGCTTGGGTTGCCCTGACCCAAAACAGTCTACTCTCCCGGCCAAGCCAATTGCCCCTGGGATTTTCTGCTCCTCCAAGATCCAGCGCATAGCCCTGGTGGTGGCTCATGCCAGTACAATCCTTGGTTACTCCGGATACTAAGGCAGCAGGATCGCTTGAGGCCAAGGAGTTCAAGACCTCCCCTCTCCCAAATATTTTTTAATGAAATTAAAAGAAAGATCTAGCCCAAGTGCCTCTTCTCCCCTACTGACTCCCACACTCTTATAACAGATGACCTCACAGCACTGGGCGCACGGCTCTGGTGTCCAGCAGGCAAGGAATTAATTAAGCCTTGCCTGTCCTGGCCGGTTGGCTTACCTGTCAGAAGGCAACCTGGCTTTGCGCACCTAGATGTCCCCAGCGCCCAGTTCTGAGCCAGGCACGTCAAATGTCAAGGAATTGACGGAACTAAGAGCTCCTGTATGGGTCCGGGAACTCGCCCGGGCACACGGTGCCAAAAGGCAGGCAGCCCGCTCGGCAGACTGGGGAAAGAACCGACAGGCGGCCGCGGTGAGCGCCCGGCCGCCCGACAGGTGGCGCCGCAGCCCTGGGCCCGGGCCCTCTCGGCGCGCGGTCACGCAGCCCCTCTTCCTTCCGCCGGCTCCGGACTCACAGTGAGCCCTGCGCGCGTCTCTTACTCGGGTCTGTGCCCCGCGCCACGCTGGGCGCCATGGCGCTCCCCGGAGCCCGGGCCCGCGGCTGGGCGGCAGCAGCCAGAGCGGCCCAGAGGCGCCGCCGCGTGGAGGACGCAGGAGGGTCCCCGAGTCCTGAGCTTGCGGGCCGGCGCGCGGCGCTTTACGTACACGTGAGTAAGGGCGGGGGCGGAGCCCGCAGTGTGGGGCCGCAGCGGTGGCCGTGACCGTGGCGGTACAAAACCCAGGTGGCGGCTTGTCACTCTATGAACCCGCCTGCCGTGTTTCCGTGCCCCCGTACGAGGTCTGGGATGGGACCCGGTGCCTTGGCAGGGAAATGACTTGGTACAGAAACCTGAAGTCTCTGCTTCTCACCAGCTCGGTGACTGACCAAATGGTTCAGATTTCACAACAGTTTTCCTCTTAGCAAGACAAATTTTTTTTTTTTTTTTTTTTTTTGAGACGGAGTCTCGCGCTGTGTCACCCAGGCTGGAGTGCAGTGGCGCGATCTCGGCTCACTGCAAGCTCCGCCTCCCAGGTTCACGCCATTCTCCTGCCTCAGCCTCCGAGTAGCTGGGACTACAGGCGCCCGCCACCACGCCCGGCTAGTTTTTTGTATTTTTAGTAGAGACGGGGTTTCACCATGTTAGCCAGGATGGTCTCGATCTCCTGACCTCGTGATCCACCCGCCTCGGCCTCCCAAAGTGCTGGGATTACAGGCTTGAGCCACCGCGCCCGGCCGAAGACAAATTTTTTTAAGAGCCGTGTTCTGATTCGGTAGCTGGGAAAATGGCCCGTAGGAAAATTGTATGCAAATTCTTTGATCCCAGAAAGAGCTTGGATTGCGTTCCTTCCTGACGTCTGCTGGTTGGAAGAGGCAGCGTAACAAAGGAGTGAGCCTCAGTTTTCTCACATTGAAGTGGATATAATAACCCCAGTGCGACTGCCTTGGGGAGTTGTGTGGCCTAGATGTCCTAGCTACTGTGGAAGGACCTCGGGATGGGGGTGGGGATGGGGTTGGGGATGTGTGCGACTAAACCCTGCAAGTGGCCAGGGCAGCTCTCACCGTGCACCTGCACCCACTGCCCCCAGTGGCCTTACTGCGAGAAGCGCTGCAGTTACTGTAACTTCAACAAGTACATCCCTCGCGGCGTAGAGGAGGCTGCCATGCAGAAGTGTCTGGTGACCGAAGCGCAGACGCTGCTGCGGCTCAGCGGGGTGCAACGGTGGGTAGTGGGGGCTGTAGGCAGCGTTTTGGGAATTATTTGGAGGAGTGGTGGGGGATAGGTGCAGGCATCCCCGAGGGCTCCCCCAGGTCTCATTTCTCCATCCTCTTTCCCCAGGGTGGAGTCTGTGTTCTTTGGTGGGGGGACTCCCAGTCTAGCCAGTCCCCACACGGTGGCTGCTGTCCTGGAGGCTGTGGCACAGACAGCCCACCTGCCTGCAGACTCGGAAGTCACATTGGAGGCTAATCCCACTTCAACTCCAGGCTCCAGACTGGCAGAGTTTGGGGCAGCAGGGGTCAACAGGTTGTCCATAGGCCTCCAGGTAACCCATGGCACCCAGCCCATCCCAGTGCACCCTGCCCTTCAGTGCTATCTCCTCTTTGGTCACATTCATTCATTGGACAGACATTGATTGAGCACATTCTGGGTGCCAGGGACACAGTAGGGCCTAGTGTGACACTTTTGTAACTCCTTAATTGTCTGCTGCTGTCATAGACCACAAACTTCATGAGAAAGGGTCAGGTGTGGCTTTTCTATTTCAAGCACCCACCATAGTGCCTGGCACATAGTAGGTGGTCAAAAAGGATTTGCTACATGACTGGAGACATGGGGGATGCAGACATGTAGCTAGATTATTGCAGCATGGTAAATGCCACCTGTAAAGGGAGTCTCTATAAAAGGCTTCCGGAGTACAACCTGAAGGGAGGTCACTCTGATGAAATCACTGAAACTTTTCTGGAGGAGATGATGTTTGAATGAAGAGGAGTTCACCAGGTGAGGGAGTGTGGGGGAAACGACACAGGACATGGAAGAGCCTGGCATGTTTTGGGGGAGCTGTGAGTCATTCCTTGTGACTGGAGAGGCTGGAGACAAGGCTGCAAGGTAAAGTCCAAAACCTTTATGTCTACTAAGGAGTCTGGGTTTTGTCCTAGTAATGATAGGTAGCCATTGAAGGTTTTTAAGTAGGGAGAAACCTTAGTCCTCTCAGGTTGAGCTCTGATATTTCCATAGGACTTCAGGGTTGTGGGCTTTGTTCTGATGGGATATACTGAGAGAAACACATCACTTCTAAGATATTCTTACCCCAAAGTGCATATCTTGAATCTAATTGTGAGGAAACATCAGGAAACCCTGAATTAAGAGACTTTTACAAAATTATTGTGGTAAAAACAGACCACATGAGATCTACCCTCTTAACAGATTTTTAAATGTACAGCACTGTTAACTATAAGCAATGTTATACAGCCAATCTCTAGAAATTATTCATTTTAAACAATTCATTTAAATAATAATTATAATAATCATACATAATGTATTTAAATTCATTAAATTATGCATTTTAAACAACTGGCCTGTATTCTTCAAAAATGTCAATGTCATGAGAGACAAAGGCTGAGAATCTAAAGGAGACAAAAGAGACAGCTGAATACAATGTGTGGCCCCTGACTGGGGAGGAAGGAGGAAATTACTACAGTAGATGTTGTTGGGACCATTAGCCAAATTTGAATATGACAGTGTATTATGTAATGGTGTTGTGTCAATGTTGCATTCCCTGAACTCTGTAATTGGATTGCGGTTATGTAAGAGAGTGTCCTTGTTCTTTAGGAAATACACACCTAAGTATTTAGAGGTTAGGGAGTATAATATCTGTAACTGCTATTCAATATAGTGGCCACTAGCCACAGACTACTGAGCATTTGAAATGTGGTAAGTTAAGTTTAATTCGCTTAAATTTAAATAACCACATGTGGCTACTACCTTTCATATTGGACAATACAGATACTGAACATTTCCACCATTGCAGAAAGTTCTTTTGGACAGTGCTGGTTTATAACTTACTATGATTCAGCATAATCACATGTATGTATGTTTAGAAAGAAATCTGGACAAATGGTGAATCTAGATGAAGGTTTTTTTTTGTGTGTGTGATGTTCTTTCAACTTTTCTATAGGCTAGAATTATTTAAAAATGAAAAGTAAAGTAAATAAAGACTGTTGATTTTGGAGTCGGACGGTCCTAAATTCCAGGTCGAACTTTGCAACTGTATGGCCTTGGGCAAGTTGCTTAACACCTCTGAACCACAGTTTTCTCATCTGTAAAATAGAACTAATATTGGAGGGTTACAAAGGAGGTTACAAAGATTAAATTAGACACTTCATAAAGGTGCTTCGCACATAGCAACCCTTCTGTGAAGGGTAGCTCTTGGTGCCAGCCTTCCAGCTCCTGCCTTCCAGCTGCCTGCCACATGCTGTGTTCTCCCTGTTTCTGTGTCTACAATGGGGTGGAGCGTTCTTTTCTCTCTCTGAGCTTACACCCACCCTCTTTTCCCAGTCCCTAGATAACACTGAGCTCCGGCTGCTGGGACGGACGCACTCGGCCTGCGATGCTCTGCGGACGCTGGCAGAGGCCCGGCGCCTCTTTCCTGGGCGCGTGTCTGTGGACTTCATGCTGGGGCTGCCGGCCCAGCAGGTGGGGCTGTGGCTTGGGCAGCTACAGGAACTGCTGCACCACTGTGACGACCACCTCTCCCTCTACCAGCTGTCCCTGGAGCGGGGCACCGCACTCTTCGCCCAGGTGCAGCAGGGTGTCCTTCCAGCCCCTGACCCGGAGCTCGCAGCTGAGATGTACCAGAGGGGCCGGGTTGTCCTTCGGGAGGCTGGCTTCCGCCAGTATGAGGTCTCCAACTTTGCCCGGAATGTAAGTTCTGGGGCTGGTGGCTGGAGGTGGAGGATGAGCAGACTGCAGTGTGACCGGGGCATTGTGACCTTCTAAAGAGAAGGATCCTGACTGGGTGCTCTCAGGCCTGAGATGGTGGGACATTCTAACCTGGGGCCCCTTACCTAAGCAGAAACTAGACCCACCCTCTTCACTCTGCACTATTTCCTCCCTCCCCGCAGGGGGCGCTCAGTACCCACAATTGGACTTACTGGCAGTGTGGTCAGTACCTTGGCATTGGGCCTGGTGAGTCCTGTGAACTACAGAAAGAATGACTCAGGAGAGGAGTGTCGTGGCTGTGTGATCTTGGGCCACATTAACCTCTCCAAGCCTCTATTTTCTCATATGTAAAATGTGGCAAAAAAATAATACCTCCCTATAGAACTGTTGAGCATGAATTATAAGGGGCTTAATGTCGCACCTTGCACTGCGGTTCTCAGCCTTTAGTGTGTGTGAGAATCTCTTGGAGGGCTTGTTAAAACCCAGGCTGCTGGGCCCCACCTCCAGAATTTCCAACTGGACAGGGCTGGAGGAGAGCCTAAGAATTTATATGTCTTGGCATTTTGGGATAGATGATTTAAAAAGAAAAAAGAGAAAAGGGCCTGGTGTCTCGTGCCTCTAATCCGAGCTACTTGGGAAGCTGAGGTGGGAAGATCGCTTGACCCCAGGGGTCCAAGACCAGCCTGGGCAGCATAGTGAGATACCATCTCAAAAAAATAAAATAAAAAGAATTTACATTTCCAGTGTGTTAGAGGCAGTTGCTCTAGGGAGCACATGATTTAAATCTGGTAAGCACATAGTATTAACAGCCATTAATGTGGGGATGGTTGTTGATGTTGTCAGGGGCCCATGGGCGATTTATGCCCCAGGGGGCTGGAAGCCACACCCGGGAGGCTCGAATCCAGACACTGGAACCTGACAACTGGATGAAGGAGGTGATGATGTTCGGCCATGGCACCCGGAAGCGTGTCCCCCTGGGCAGGCTGGAGCTGTGAGCATCCAAGGGCACAGGGCTCTCCTCCAGGGTCCCCACACCCCAGGACCACCTCTATTTGTACATCTTTTATTTCCTGCCTTGCCCTGGCCCCTGCCCTGCCACATACTGTATGGTCCCTGTTAACCTCTAAATGCATCTCAGTGAGGAATTTGGAGAATGGGAGGCACACAGGCCTCCTCTCTAAGACTCCTTGATGATTTTTCTTTGAGGCTGGAGGAAGTTTTGGCCCTGGGTTTACGCACCGATGTGGGGATCACTCACCAGGTAAGGAGTTGGGATTCTTGCACACAACTCTCTCCTTAGTCTTGCGGAATTAGTGCCCCTCCCTTCCACCCCCTGACACACATACACCTCCAATTTCTGTGAGATTGGCAGCTAGAAGTGGGGCCCGGGTCCAGCTGAGGCCTGGTGGGCAGAAGCAGTGAGCAGTGGCGCATAGCTAAGAACCCGAGACCAGGGCTGCAGAGACCCAAGTTCCAGCCCACATTTTACTGCAACCTTCGACACAAATCCTTTCACCTCTCTCAGCCTCAATTTTCTGAGCTCTTTGAAGCAATAGATAGATAAAAGGTTTCCACTTGTTTTTAAGGAGCACTGAAACCTCTCATAGGAAGCACAGTAGATAATGATCAAGCAAACCCAGAGCTTCTCTGGATAAAGTCAGAGCCATAAAGCCCTGGCTGGAGCTGGCTGAGAGGGGAGGGAAGAGAGGAGGAATAGAGGAAGGCCTGGCCTGGCTGGAAGCTGGGTTCCAGCCTCAGTGGAATAGGAGTGAAGGTGCCCTCCTCCCTGCTGGCCCATTGGCCTGGTTCTGGTTTCATGCATGTCAGCTGCTGAGATTTCCATGCTGGGCTAGACCCTCCCCCACCTCTCTCCACACCCCAACTACGTGGCCCAGAGTAGCCAGGCCAGCTCCCCCACCTCTGACCCTCTGGCTTCCCCAGCACTGGCAGCAGTTTGATCCCCAGCTGACCCTGTGTGATGTGTTTGGAGCGAACAAGGAGGTGCAGGAGCTGCTGGAGCAGGGCCTACTGCAGCTGGATCACAGGTGTGTTGGGGGGTGCCAGGCAGAGGGGGCTGAGGCATCTCAGGGAGCCCTGACTACAGCTCTCCACAGACCCAAGAGAAGTGAGAAAGACTGACTGGTAAGGAGGGGCCTGCGGGTGCTGGGGGCTTGGCCCTGCTGGGGGATGGCTTGAAATTAGTAAGATGAAGTAGTCACCTTCAGGCCTCTTGGTTTTCCAGGGGTCTTCGGTGTTCCTGGGAGGGTCTGGCTGTGCTGGACTCTCTCTTGCTGACCCTCCTGCCTCAGCTCCAAGAGGCCTGGCAGCAGAGAACCCCCTCCCCTGTGCCAGGAGGATGACCAAATGTTCCTGTGTTCCAGGGTAACTCCAGGTGGGTTTTGAGAGCTGGGTCGGTACTTCAGACATCTCTTCTCCATTGTCAGGTGCCGTCTCTGCTCTATGTGGTCATTGCCCCCTGGCATCCCCAGGGGAATGGCAGCAGTGAGGTAGATGGGAGGATATTTCTGGTCGGGGAACTGGCATCCCATTCAGCATCTCAGGACTCACAGGCCAGCATGTGTTCCATGGCTGGGAATTGCTTACCACCCACATCAGCTTCTGTTTACCTTTTTGGCATTAAATAATGAACGGTGTTTGGAAATCTTTCTACAGGAAGTTACCTCCCCAAGAGAAGCCTTCCTTACTTTGGAGTAAGGTCCTACGACAGCTGGATGAGTCAGGAAAACCATGTCCCCTCTAGGTATTATTAATATAAGCAGGAACGGATCTACTATAGGAATGAAGTATTTATAAAACCACTGAAAGGGATAGAGAAGTGAAAATTGGAGAAAGCCAGTAGCAACTGTCAGAAATCAGCAACGTGCAGGAGGCACAGAAAACTCCTGCTGATGGTCTTAGCTTCCAGCTGCACAAAAGCAGATGATGTACAGGAAAATGCTCAGAAGATGCTCCAAAACTCATGCCTACTGTCTGCTACTGCTGGAAAAGGAATCATGGTTTCTAGAAGTGCCTCTCATTAGTGGACTTTAAAGCAAATCCTGGCTGGCAGGAAATTCTGAGGAATATAGTTCTTAGGCTTCCAGCCTCTACTATGCAGGAGAGAACACAGAAGGACTGATGTATGTTGGTGGATCCATGGATGTGTCCAGCACAGTGGCCTGCTGGACTCTGAGAACTGGAAAAGATCAGAGCAAGCCTTGCCTCTTATCTTCGGGAAACCAGAATAAGTTTGGGGTGGTAGGAGCCACACAGACTCTCCTGAGTCCCCTAACCCACTTCCTTCCCCCTGTGCCTTTCCTTTGTGAGTGAAGGTGGGTGGAGTTGCCCAGAGAAAGGGGAGAGAATTCGGGAAAGACCCAAAGTGTTTGTAATTCTCCTTTGTCCTTTTACCTACAGAAATGGTCACATGGTTCTATTCAATAGCCTAATAAACACATCTGGAGCCTGCCTTGACTGTGGTCCTCTCCTTTGTCTGAGCTCTTTCCTAGAGTGTGGAATACTGATTTCGGGACTAGAAGCTTACCCTAGGGCTAAGATTCCTTTCCCCACTCACTACATTTTATTTTGAAGGATTTCAGACCTACAGAAAAGATGAAAGAATAGTTCAATGGAGGCTATATATCCTTTGTCTATTATGTATCCGTAAAGTCTGGAAATAGGCAAATATTCATAATGCCATCAAGAACATCTTCAATCTATTGAAAAATATGGTAGGCCAGACGGGGTGGCTCATGCCTATAATCCCAGCACTTTGGGAGGCCAAGACGGGGAGAATCACTTGAGCCCAAGAGTTTGAGACCAGTCTAGGCAACATAGCAAGACTGTCTCCAAAAAATAAAATGTTTCCAGACTTCGTGGTCACCCTATAGATTCATCAATTGTTAATTTTTGGCCACACTTACTTCATCTTTAGATAAATATGTGTGTATAATTTTTTTTTTCTGAATAATTTAAAAGTTGTAGACATCAGGCCAGGCACAGTGACTCACGCCTGTAATCCCAGCACTTTGTGAGGCCGAGGCAGGTGGATCATTTGAGGTCAAGAGTTCAAGACCTGCCTAGCCAACATGGCAAAACCCCTTGTCTACCCCCCCGTCCCCCAAAAATACAAAAATTAGCCGGGCATGGTGGCACGCACCTGTAGTCCCAGCTACTTGAGAGGCTGAGGCAGGAGAATCGCTTGAACCTGGGAGGCGGAGGTTGCAGTGAGCTGAGATTGTGCCACTGCACTCCAGCCTGTGACAGTGAGACTCCGTCTTAAAATAAATAAATAAATTCATTAACTACATACAATAATAGACAATGTTAGCCTTTCTCCATTAAAAAAGAGCTTTTCAGTTTTTAAAGGGCTGATACTTTTTTTTTTTTTGAGACAGGTCCTCACTGTCGCTGAAGCTGGAATGCTATGACCACAGCTCACTGCAGTTGTGACCTTTCAGGTTCAAGCGATCCTCCCACCTCAGCCTCCCAAGTAGCTGAGACTACAGGTGTGCACCACCATGCCTGGCCAATTGTTAAGTTTTTGTAGAGATAGGGTCTCCCTATGTTTCCCAGGCTGGTCTCAAACTCCTGAGCTCAAGTGATCCTCCCACCTTGGCCTCCCAAAGTGCTGGGATACAGATGTGAGTCATTGTGCCTGGTGAAGGGGTGATACTCTTAACCTGGAAGTTGTATGTTATACGTGTGAGACAGAGGGAGTGGGGAGGGGCATTTTCCTGGGAAGAGGCTCCATAAGTTTCATACCTTATGTCATAGGGTACCAGGATGCCAGAAGTAATCCAGTACCACTGCCAAATGAGGCATGCTAAGCTCAGCCTCTAGCTGAGTGACTAAGAATGGGGCCTCCCCACCTCTCAGGTAAGCACGTGCGCTTCCCATGTGCCCAGTGGGTGTGAATATCAGTCCTTCCTTGACCCTGTGGTAACTTGGTAAGTGTTACTACCTCTCCTTTATTCATGAAATATTAAGCAAGCACAAATGGTGTGCCAGGGACTGCACTGGGCATGCAGGGAGGAACAAGACCTGTCCTGGCCCTCAAGGCACTCACTGCCATGTTGACAGATGTGTAAAGAGATTAATTCCAGGCTTATCAGTCAAGGTGTGCAGGCAGGTCGTGGGAGCCAGGAGCATGTTTAGTTCAGAGGGACTAGGAGCAGGACAGGAGAATACCCTTTTCTTACCACCTCCATTGGCCTTGCTGTCCTGGAAAGCCTGGCCCTGGGGCAGCCTGTGGGGTGACCTGTGCTGCTCAGGGAGCTGCTTCCTGAGACTTCGCCTGATCTTGACATTCAAGAAGCCAGCACGGGGCTGAGGCAGGTGCACCATCAGATAACCTGGGACCACTCAGGTTTCTCCCAGCTGCCAGGGCTCATGCCACCTGAGATGTCCGGGCCCTCCCTGCCAGGACACCTCATGAGGCCTGTGCAGAGGAGCTGGGTAGGAGCCAGGGCCAAATGGGGGTGGCACAGATCACCTTCTGTGACTCAGTCTAGGCTTTCCTTCACCAGATGAATCAGAAGCTCCTGGAGTTGAAGCCCTGGAATCTAGTTTTTCAATGCTCATAGATGACCCTAGTGATCATTCCCTTTTGGGAACCCTGATTACAATCATTTTTTGCCTTCCATCCCAGGAGACTGGGGGCAGGAGGAAAGGGAGACACGGCTATTTCCAGTGTCTCATGACAAAGTGAGAAGGGGGGCCTTCATTTCATATCCCAGCCCTTCCATGGCTCATCCATCGGGGGCTTCTCCTCCCCCATAGTGGGACCTGGGTTGTCATCCTTTCACCTGCCCTACATGGACATGAGTAAAAGGGGTGAACAACCCCCTCTGGTGATGAAGTTGGGGACGTGTAGTACATGTGGGTATGCGGTTACAGCTTGAAGCACCAAACCTTCTGCGTGCAGGTAGAGCACTGATCATTTGAAAGTCTTCCACCTGAGCCACCCCTCTCTGCTGCCGAGTAGTATGAGGTCGACAGGACAGCCCTTTTCATTTCCGTCTTAGATAGGGACATTCATGGAGGCTCTCTAACTCAACTCAAGTCCTATAAGCAGTAAGTAGAAGGCCTGGCATAACACTTCTGAGCATCCAGAACTTTCTGTCCCATCATTGTTTTCTCCTTGCTGTAGGTCAAGGTCAGGTGGTCTGCCTCTTAAATTAGGCAAAGTCCAGACCTCTCAAATTTGGGGGCAGGGAGGGTGAGGGTCTCACTGTGTCCCCCAGGCTGGAGTGCAATGTTAGGATCGCAACTCACTGCAGCCTCAAACTCCTAGGCTAAGTGATCCTCCCACATCAGCTCTCTAGCCCCTTGTAGCTGGCATCATGCCCGTGAGACCACTCAACTCTCCTCTCACCCCCTTCTGCAAAGAAAAGAACTTTAAATAATAGAATGAAATCACTGTGGTAGATTGTATTATGTCCAAAATATTTGCTACCCCTCCTTGGCTTGAGCCTCACCTGAGGGCCTGGGGAGGATTATATACCCCTACCTTATTGAACCTGGAAGGGCCACGAAACGTGCCTGGCACTGGTTGTAAGAGCCGGTGGGTGGTCCATCAGCTGTTGCAGTGACCTGCAATGTTCACATGGAGACTGTTTAGTCAGCCTAGGTCCCAGGGTGAAGAAGACGGTCAGAGCAGCCAGCCACAATAGACACGAACGGTAGGGAGAAATTAGCCCCTGCCATTGTAGACCAGTAGACTTTCCAGTTGTTGCCGCACCATAGTTGAGACTAAACTGCCTGATTCAGTTTGTAATCCCACCATTCAAAGATTAGCTATTGTTAAGATTCTGGTGTGTATCTTAGCAGAATTTCTGATACACAAATGAATGTATTTAGATACACAATCTTACAAAAATGGGACAATACACATCTTGCTTTGGAGCTTTCTTGTCTTATCTAATATGTACTGAGTGTCTTTCCATGGTAAATTTATATCTAGATCCAATTTTTCAGTGTTGGGATTACAGTGTGGCTCCATAGTGTACTGATGCATGGTTATGCCAAAAGATGTTGTTTTCCCAGTTTCGTTTCATTTCTTTTCTCCTTCCTTCTTTCCTTCCTTCCTTTTCTTTCTTTCTTTCTTTTTTTTTTTTTTTTTTTGAGACGGAGTTTCACTTTTGTTGCCCAGGCTGCAGTGCAATGGCATGATCTCCGCTCACTGCAACCTCTGCCTCCCGGGTTCAAGCGATTCTCCTGCCTCAGCTTCCTGAGTGGCTGGGATTACAGGCGCGCACCACCACGCCCAGCTAATTTTTTGTATTTTTAGTAGAGATGGGGTTTCACCATGGCCAGGCTAGTCTTGAACTCCTGACCTCAGGTGATCCGCCCGCCTCGGCCTCCCGCAGTGCTGGGATTACAGGCGTGAGCCACCCTGCCCAGCCCCTTCCTTCCCTTTCTTTCTCTTTTCTCTTTCTTTCTTTTTGACATCTCTGTCACCCAGGCTAGAGTGGAGTGCAGTGGCACAGTCACGGCTCACTGCAGCCTCAACCTCCTGGGCTCAAGCAATCTTCCCACCTTAGCCTTCTGAGTAGCTGGATCCACCACACCCGGCTAATTTTTAAATTTTTTGTAAAGACAGGGTTTTGCCATGAGACCCAGGTTGCTTTTGAAATCCTGAGCTCAAGCAATCCTCCCCCACTTGGCCTCCCAAAGTGCTGGGATTACTGGGGTTACAGGTGTGAGCCACCGCACTCAGCCTCTAGTTCCTTTTTTTTTTTTTTTCTTTTTTTGAGACAGAGTCTTGCTCCCTCACCCAGGCTGGAGTGCAGTGGCGCAATCTTGGCTCACTGCAACCTCTGCCCCCACCGTTCAAACAATTCAAAATCAAACTCCCAGGCTCAAGTGATCCTCCTACCTCTCCATCCCTTTGTAGCTGGTACTACAGATGCACACCAGCGTGCCCAGCTAATTTTTAAATTTTTTACAGAGGTGCAGTCTCACTATGTTGTCGAGGCTAGTCTTTTTTTTTGGGGGGGGGGACAGAGTCGTACTCTTATCACCTAGGCTGGAGTGCAGTGGCACAATCTCACCTCACTGCAACCTCTGCTGCCCAGGTTCAACTGATTCTCCTGTCTCAGCCTCCCAGAGTAGCTGGGATTATAGGTGCCTGCCACTGTGCCCGGATACTTTTTGTATTTTTAGTAGAGATGGCTTTTCACTATCTTGGCCAGACTGGTCTTGAACTCCTGACCTCGTGATCCACCTATGTCAACTTCCCAAAGCGCTGGGATTACAGGCGTGAGCCACCGCGCCCAGCCACCCAGGCTGGTCTTGAACTCCTGGCTTCAAGTGATCCTCCCGCCTCAGTCTCCCAAAGTGTTGGGATCACAGGCGTGAGCCACTGCGCCCTGCTTAATTTTTGATAAATATAAACTCTGTGACGAACATGTTATGTAAATATTTTTATGCACTGGTTTGATCATTTTCTTTTTTTTTTTTTTGGAGGGGGTGGAATGAGAAAATAACTTTATTTTATTGTGGGGAGCAGGCTGATGTCCAACCTCAGAACTTCTGGAACTGCTTCTTGGTGCCGGCAGCCTTGGTGACCTTGAACACGTTGAAGTGCACTGTCTTGCTCAGTGGCCAGCACTTGTCCACTGTTACGATGTCACCAATCTGGACGTCCCTGAAGCAGGGGGACAGGTGCACAGACATGTTCTTGTGGCGCTTCTCGAAGTGGTTGTACTTGCGGATGTAGTGGAGGTAGTCTCGGCGGATGACAATGGTCCCCCGCATCTTCATCTTGGTCACCACACCAGAGAGTATCCGCCCTTCAATGGAGACATTACCAGTGAAGGGGCATTTCTTGTCAATGTAGGTGCCCTCAATAGCCTCTTTGGGTGTCTTGAAGCCCAGACCGATGTTCTTGTAGTACCACGGGAGCTTCTTGCCAGTTTCTCCCAGCAGGACCCTCTTCTTGTTTTGAAAGATGGTAGGCTGCTTTTGGTAGGCACGCTCAGTCTGAATGTCCGCCATCTTCCCGGCTGCCTGAAAAAGGCGGTTTGATCATTTTCTTAGGTTTAGGATAAGTCCCAAGAAGTGGAATTGCTGACTCTAAGGATTTGCACATCCTTTGTTTGGATACACAATGCCAGGCTACCCCTCCAGGAAGCCTGCCCAGTTCACACTCTTGCCAGCCTGCTAGCGCTCTTTTCTGTACAGCCTCATCAATAGCAAGCATGATCAGTTTTTCCAGATGATTCCAACTTGGAGAGCATTCCTCTTTTTTTTTTTTTTTTTTTGAGATGGAGTCTCGCTCTGTCCCCTAGGCTGGAATGCAGTAGCTTGATCTTGGCTCACTGCAACCTCCATCTCCCAGGTTCAAGTGATTATCTTGCCTCAGCCTCCTGAGTAGCTGGGACTACAAGTGCATGCCACCATACCCGGCTAATTTTTTTGTAGTTTTAGTAGAGATGGGGTTTTGCCATGTTGACCAGGCTGGTCTCAATCTCTTGACCTTGTGATCCACCCACCTTGGCCTCCTAACGTGCTGGGATTACAGGTGTGAACCACCGCACCCAGCCTGAAAAGCATTCTTGATCCTAGCTTTATCATCAGTACTGCCTTGGCAACTGTTTGGTCCATCTGATTAATCACTGCCAAGTCAGAAAGCAAAGAGGATACAACCTCTGGGACCACCTAGGTAGAAGACTGAGTTGGAACTCAGTCTAATTTCCATGTCTTGTACATTACCTCTGAGTTTCTGTTACTCAGAGGACCGCCTCCTGGGAGAATCCCAGGTCTCCCTTTTATCTTTCTCTCCCTGTTGCCCCTTCTCCCTGAGGGGATTTTTAAAGCCAATTTTAAAATAATTATTATGAAACAAATAACAAAATAGAAATATTGGATAGAATTCTAAATGAAAAAGGAAAAAGGATCACCCGTAATCAGTGGTCCCAACAAATTACATTGTTTTTATTTGCCTCTGTTCCCTTCCAGTCCCAGTCCAAATGCATGCCATATTTTTACCCAGATGTGACCCTGGCCCAGATCTAATTTTGCATTCTGTCCCTTTCAATTCTGTTGTCATAAGCAGTTTTCCACATTGCTACATGGTCATCATCTTATTCTCATTGTTGCACAATGTTCCAATGAGTGAATAATTTAATCATCATTACCCTAATGTAAGTCACTTACATGGTTGCTCAATTTCCCTATAATAAATACTGCCGTAGTGCATGCTTTTGTGGATATGGCTTCTTCCTTCATTTGAATTATTTCCTCAGGTCAATTCTCATAAGTGAGATAGGTCAAAAGGCACGAAGGCTTTAATGATTCTTGGCATGAGAACTGGAACATTGTTTTCCAAAGGGTTTTTTTTCTTTTTTTTTTATTTGCCTGCTCAAAAGTTAATATATGCTATCTTTCAACCATATAGAATAAAGCAAAAATTCTACTACCCAGAAATTACCACTACTAACATTTGGCCAACCATCCCTCCAGGCATCTCTGGATATACATATCCATCTATATGTATAATCTGCATAGATATACATATAGATGTAGACATAAAAATAATTTTTCACAAAAGGGATCACATCCCCATGCCAGTTTTGCAACCTGCTTTTTTACTCAGCAACATGTCCTGGGTTTTTCTAATTGGTTCTGCCACCACCAGTGCCTAGGTGGTAGCAAAATGTAGTACAGCAATAGCTATAAGCCACGCACTGTACCAAGATTTTATGTACATTAGCTAATTTAAGCTCTGCAGTAACAAATGAGATAAGTTCTATTATCATCGTGCCCATTTTACAAATAAGGGAACAGGCTCAGAGAAATTGACTGCACAGGGTCACAGAGCTAGGGAGTGGTGGGGCTGGCGCTCCAAAACAGATGTTTATACAAGTAATACACAAACACATGTCTATTGTAAAAGATTAAAATAATAAATGCAAGCAAGAGCATAGCATAGAAACTGAAGTGTGAAAGTCCCATTTACACTTCCAGAGAGGTTTGGTGTGTGTATCAGTTAAGTTTAGGTTCAATTGCATATAACAGAAAACCAAAATAGCTTAGGCTTAAACAAGATAGGATTTGTTTTCTTCACATAAAAGAAGTCTGCACATAGCATTTCAGGGCTAGCATGGTGGGCCCATGCTCATTAGTCATGAAGAACCCATTTTCAGTTTATGGCTTCATCCTTAAGTTCTCCACATGGACTAATATTGTCCCTGGAGCTCCAGCCATCATGCCTGCTTTCTAGGCAACAAGGAGAAGGCTGGAGGGGCAGTACCATAGTTTTTCCCAGATGTATCAGCCTCTCTCTAAAGAGCTTTCCCTAAAGTCCCCCTACCATATGATATCGCTTTATTTCTTTTCTAAAATTTTTTTTTAATTTTTTTGAGATGGAGTCTCACTCTGTTGCCCAGGCTGGAGTGCAGTGGCATGATCTTGGTTCACTGCAACCTCCACCTCCCAGTTCTAGTGATTCTCCTGCCTCAGCCTCCTGAGTAGCTAGGAATACAGACGTGCACCACCACGCCCAGCTAATTTCTGTATTTTTAGTAGAGATGGGGTTTCACCATGTTGGCCAGGTTGGTCTCAAACTCCCGACCTCAGGTGATCCGCCCACCTCGGCCTCCTAAAGTGCTGGGATTATAGGCGTGAGCCACTGCGCCCAGCCTGATATCAGTTTATTTCTAATTGACCACCCTTATCCACAGGGAGGCTGTGCAGTGTAGGGTTTTTTTTGTTGTTATTGTTGTTTTTTGAGAAGGAGTTTCGCTGTGTCACCCAGGCTGGAGTGCAGTGGCCGGATCTCAGCTCACTGCAAGCTCCGCCTCCCGGGTTTAGCCATTCTTCTGCCTTAGCCTCCGTGCGGAGCAGCTGGGACTACAGGCGCCCGCCATCACGCCTGGCTAGTTTTTTGTATTTTTTTAGTAGAGATGGGGTTTCACCGTGTTAGCCAGGATGGTCTCGATCTCCTGACCTCGTGATCCACCCGTCTCGGCCTCCCAAAGTGCTGGGATTACAGGCGTGAGCCACCACGCCCAGCCCAGTGTAGTTTTTAAACTGAGCATTTTGCAGCTTCTCCAATCCCAGCTCCCCCCATAATACAAGTGCTTGGTTGATTTTTTTTAAGGGGGAAAGAATCGATATTAAGAGAAAATTCTGCCACCATGTATATCCTTCCCAATCCTTTCCTACAAATTTAAATATGTATATATTGTGAAAGTCGATTGTACAAATTGGGTCATTCTTGCCATACTCAACTAAATCAGAGTCAATGGGTTGGGGGAAAAAGCACTTGGGACATATAACATCGCTCCGAGAAGTAAATTTTCCATGAGCTTGGCTGCTGAAACCGCCTGTTGTAACCTGAAACTAGTATCTAATGGCTACTGAAACAACTTGCTGCAACTCTAAGACTAGTTTTACCCACCACCTTCGCTCACCAGTCAGCGCTTGCCATCCCCAAAACCTTACTAGCTCCAATGAAGTATCTTTCAAAACAATTCTCCTTTTCATAAAACCCCCAAACATCTCTTTGTTCTTTGGCTATACTAAAGACCACCCAGTCTGTGTGTATGCCCCAAATTGCAATTGTTGCTTCTGAGATAAAATGTTAAATTTAGAGATTAATCTCTACATTTTTGACTTTGACAATATGTACATATATAATAATATAGTTTTAAATGGTACATTGTTTTAATTTACATTTTAAAGCCTTACTGACCAGATTAAACATTCTCCATTAAATATTTGTTTACTAATTATTGTGTTATGTGCACAGTTAAGCTCTTTGCTTATTTAGCCAATTAAAGCCTTGAAGATATCTTGATCCAGTTGAACAGACTGTCAAGGTAAAGAGATAGAGGCTGGTGCAGTGGCTCACACCTGTAATCCCCTCACTTTGGGAGGCTGAGGCAGGCAGATCATGAGGTCAGGAGATCGAGACCATCCTGGCCAACATGGTGAAACCCCGTCTCTACTAAAAAAAATACTACTCGGGAGGCTGAGGCAGGAGAATCGCATGAACCAGGGAGTCAGAGGTTACAGTCAGCCAAGATAGCGCTGTTGTACTCCAGCCTGGGAGACAGAGCAAGACTCCATCTCAAAAAAAAAAAAAAAGATAACAGATAGAGGGATAGATGACAGGTGTTATAACTCTGTATTATTCGCTGCAAATACTGCTTCTAATATGCTATCCTTTTTATTTTTCATGGATTTTAATTTTTTTGGAAGTGAGTTTTCCAGAAATTTCAACTACATTTATATATTTAAGTCCATCTTTTGCCTTGGGGCTTTTTCTATTAGTCCCAGGCTCAGATGTTAGTCCCACCTCCAGAGATATGGTTGGTGTTGAAGTTGGCCTTCTCCTTCCAAGAGGGGCAGTCTAATGTTGGTGGCTAGGCCCACCTGGGTTTGAATTTGAATCTTGACTGTCGCTTCCTACTATACAACTAGGAAGAACACGTCTGTCATCTGAGTTCTAGTTTTCTTGACTGTTGGTGAGGAGGTTGGACCAACCCCAGGTTCTTAAATTTGCCTATGCATCAGAACCGTCAGAGGCTCCAAAATACACATTCCTGCCCTTCCACCTCGCACTTCGGCTCAGATCTACACAACCCGAATCGCTGTATCCAGTAGTCTGTATTTTTTAAAACGCTCCCCTCGGCCGGGCGCGGTGGCTCAAGCCTGTAATCCCAGCACTTTGGGAGGCCGAGATGGGCGGATCACGAGGTCAGGAGATCGAGACTATCCTGGCTAACACGGTGAAACCCCGTCTCTACTAAAAAATACAAAAAAAACTTAGCCGGGCGAGGTGGCAGGCGCCTGTAGTCCCAGCTACTCGGGAGGCTGAGGCAGGAGAATGGCGTGAACCCGGGAGGCGGAGCTTGCAGTGAGCTGAGATCCGGCCACTGCACTCCAGCCTGGGTGACAGAGCGAGACTCCGTCTCAAAAAAAAAAAAAATAAATAAATAAATAAATAAAACGCTCCCCTGAGCCTGACATTCAGACATGTTGCAGAATCTCCGCACCAGCCAGTGTCTGAGAGTGCCTCCTACACCGGGCTCTCTGTGCAGTGGGTGAGTGAGAGGAGGGTAGTGGCCCTTGGCCACTGTGTCCCCCGCCAAAGCCAGTTGGCCCTGCCTTGTCCTCTTGGGTCAGAGCTCCCATTTCACATCCAACCTGAACTGCAGCCCATTCTCCCTGCTTTCTCAGGGCTGGAGCTGGGGGTGAAAGGGTGATCAGGATCCTGCAGTGTGAGTGGGGTTCGGGGGCTGCCACGGCAATGCGGCTAGGAGGGGGCCAGTGTTCCTTACTGGCTGGCTACCCTTAGTTAAGCCTCTCACCCTATGAATCTCCACCTCTTCACCTCTGACAGCAGGACTGAGACCTTGCCTTCCTTGCAAGGCAGTCCTAAGGTCTGCGATGATGGGTGGATGGAAGAAGCCTCGAGCAGTTCCTGCCACAAAATGTGCATTTGACAAATGTGGTAGATGTTACTATTAGCGCTTTTTTTTTCTTTTTCTTTTTCTTTCTTTCTTTTCTTTTCTTTTCTTTTTTTTTTTTGAGACAGAGTCGCTCTGTTGCCAAAGCTGGAGTGCAGTGACACAATCTTAGCTCCACCTCCCGGGTTCAAGCGATTCTCCTGCCTCTGTCTCCCGAGTAGCTGGGGACTACAGGTGCTCACCACCACACCTGGCTAATTTTTGTATTTTTGGTAGATGTGAGGTTTCACCATGTTGGCCAGGCTGGTCTTGAACTCTTGACCTCAAGCGATCCACTCATCTCGACTGCCTCGGCCTCCTAAAGTGCAAAAATTACAAGCATGAGTCACCACACCAGGCCACTATTAGTGTTTTCATTGTAATTTACAGCTGTAGGGGAGGCGAAATTTTATCCCCTACCATCTTGGGGTTTTTTGGCTGGGACTCAGAATTAAACTGACATAAGACAGATTAACAGGAGAAAAACATCCAAATTTATTTAATACAGTTTGTATGTGGCACAGGAGACTTCATAAGGAAATGAAGACCCAAAGATACAGTTAGAATTGAACACTTGGCCGGGCACGGTGGCTCACACCTGTAATCTCAGCACTTTGGGAGACCAAGGCAGGCAGATCACTTGAGGTCATGAGTTCAAGACCAGCCTGAACAAAATGGTGATGTGAAACTCCTGTCTCAACTAAAAAAAAAAAAAAAAAAAAAAGAAAATACAAAAATTATCCAGGTATGGTGGTGTGCACCTGTAGTCCCAGCTACTCAGGAGGCTGAGACAGGAGAATCGCTTGAGCCTGGGAGGCAGAGGTTACAGTGAGCCGAGATCGCGCCACTGCACTCCAGCCTGGAGAACAGAGTGAAACTTGGTCTCAAAAAAAAGGAAGCAGAAGGGGCCAGGCATGGTGGCTTACACCTGTAATCCCAGCACTTTGGGAGGCTGAGGCAGGAGGATTGCTTGAGTCAGAGGTTCAAGACCAGCCTGGGCAACATAGTGAGACATTCATCACTATAAAAACTTTTAAAAATACCTGAGTGTGATGGTGCAGCTGTGGTCCCAGCTACTCAGGAGGCTGAAGTGGGAGGATCAGTTGAGCCTGGGAAGGTCAAGATTGCAGTGAGCTATGATCGTGCCACTGCACTCTAGCCCGGGTAACAGAGTGAGACCCTGTCTTAAAAAAAAAAAAAAGGAAGGTTCACATGATCTTCTTGCACCTGCTATTTTTCAAATGCCTTTAACTTAAAATAGTCAATAAGCCCGAGCAGCGGATTTGGGGGTAGCATGTTCCTAACTCCACAGTGTGCTGGGCATGCTGGCTCTAGAGAACACAGGTCTTGAACAGGAAGTCCTGGTGCCTGACAAGACAGAGAGAGACCTGTCACTTCCCTGTGCTGCTCAAACTTCAGTAGACTTGACTCCTGGAAATTTTTCCCTCTGGCTCGGCATAGAATTTGTCACCTCCTGGGTGGCTGGGAGGCTGTGCACCATGAGGCCCACTGGCAGCCTCCAGGCAGTGGACACCCACACTATGTGGCTCCTTATACCAGTGCTCCCTGCCTTCTCTCAGCAGGTCAGGCAGGAGCGGCCCCATTCCTCAAGTGGCTGACTAATCTGGGCAGGGACCGCCCCACCTGCCTCCCAGATCCCTGACACCCGGGACACCCCAGAGGTTGCCTTTCCTCTGCCCTCACTCTAGATTAGGTCTCTCCTGGAGCTCTCCCTGCAGGCAGGGGCTCAGCTCAGGGAGGCTGCTTTAGATCTTTGGGGAAGTTGCTGAAGAAATGTGCCCCTCCTCCCAGTCCCCGCCAAGCATGGGCCTTCAGATTAACGTGCGAACAATAATAAAATGAGCTGTGAAAACCATCAGGCTGGCAATCCTCAGCTTGAGTGAAGTTCAAAGGTCACAGAACAATTTAAGGATCCTGCTCAAACACCCTAGTTTGAGCACAGGAGCCCTGAAACGGCTCCCACCTGGGTCCCCGGAGTGTGCGTGCTGTATTCAGATTCCAGCTCTGCTGCCCATTCACTGCTTAATCCTGGGTGGAGTACTTAGCCCGTCTCTGCTTCAGGTTCCTCATCTGTAAAATGGGAATGCTAATGATATTCTCTACCTGACATGGTTGTAAATGTTAGGGAGTTAGCACCCATAACTAAAACACCAAAGAAAAATAGATACATTTGATTTCGTCAAAACTTTTAAAATGTTGTACATCAAAGGGCACTATTAAGAAAGTAAAAAGAAAACCCACAGAATGGGGGAAAATATTTACAAATTATATATCTCATAAGAGTTTAATATCCTCTCAATTTATAAAGAACTCCTACAACTCAACAATGAAAAGACAACCCAATTTAAAAATGGGCAAAGGGTCAGACCCAGTGGCACACACCTGTAATCCTAATACTTTGGAAGGCCGAGGTGGGCAGATCACTTGAGGCCAGGAGTTCGAGACCAGCCTGGCCAACATGGTGAAACCCTGTCTGTACTAAAAAGAAAAACATGGGCCAGGCGTGGTGGTGCACACCTGTAATCCTAGCTACTCGAGAGGCTAAGGCACAAGAATTGCTTGAATCTGGGAGGCGGAGGTTGCAGTGAGCCAAGATCACGCCACTGCACTCCAGCCTGGGCAACAGAGTGAGACTTTGTCTCAAAAAAAAAAATAAAATAAAATAAATAAAAATAGGCAAAGGATTTGAATAGATGTTTCTCTAAATAAAATACACAAGTGACTAATAAGCACATGAAAAGATGCTCAACATCATTAGCCATTAACAAAATGGACATCAAAACTGAGATTACCCCCCAACACCCATTAGGATGGTTAGAATAGAAATAATAATAATAACAAGTGTTGGTGAATATGTGGAGAAATCAAAACCCTTATACACTGCTGGTGGGGATGCAAAATGGTGCAGCTGCTGTGGAAAACAGTCTTGCAGTTCCTAAAAAATTAAACCTAGCGTCACCATATGACCCAGCAACTCCACTCCTAGGTATATGCCCAAGATAATTAAAGACATGTAGTCATACAAAAACTTATGCACAAATGTTCATAGCAGCAGTATTCATAATAGCCACAAAGTGGAAACAGCCCAATGCCCGTCAATTGATGAATGGATAAATAAAATATGGTACCTTCATACGATGAAATATTATTCAGCAATGAAATGAATACATGAAAACATTATGCTAAGTTAAAAAAAAAAAAAACAGACACAAAGTAGGTCTGTACTGTATGATTTAATGTATACGAAATGTCCAGAATGGCAAATTCATAGAGATGGCAAGTAGATTAGTGGCTTCTAGGGATTAGTGGGTAGGGGACAATGGGGAGTGACTAATGGCTACAGGGTTTCTTTTGGGGTGATGGAAATGTTCTGGAACTGAACAGTGGTAATGGTTGCACAACCTTGTGAATATACTGAAAAAAAAAAACCACTGAATTGTATCCTTCTAATGGTGAATTTTATGTTATATAAAATTTTTTATGTGAATTATCTCAATTTTATTAAAAAAGGAACTACTACACATAAAATGCTTAGAAGGCTATGCAGGCCATGATAAGCCTTCAGTTAGATGCCATTTAGTTTATAAACTCCACTGAATTTATGGGTTGGTCCAGATCACCAGAAGGAAAACATAAAAGGAACATCATCTTTAGAAATTGAATTCACGGCCTGGCGCGGTGGCTCATGCCTGTAGTCCCAGCACTTTGGGAGGCCGAGGGAGCGGATCATGAGGTCAGGAGATCGAGACCATCCAGGCTAACATGGTAAAACCCCGTCTCTACTAAAAATACAAAAAAATTAGCAGAGCATGGCAGCACGCGCCTGTAGTCCCAGCTACTAGGGAGGCTGAGGCAGGAGAATTGCTTGAACCCAGGAGGCGGAGCTTGCAATGAGCCAAGATCACCCCATTGTACTCCAGCCTGGGTGACAGAACGAGACTCCATCTCAAAAAAAAAAAAAAATTAGAAAAGAAATTGAATTCCCATACTTAATACACGTTAAAGCATTTATTTTCATGTAGTTTCTTCTTATTTATTTCATACTCAGTCTTGACTTTACATGCTTTATATATGTACTTATATAATATATATAAATATTTATTTCGTATTGTTTTTAAATTTTATTTTCATGATCACTTTGATATTTTTGAGGTGTGTCCAGGGCTTAAATCGCATTTGTTTTTGAAGTCTCAACTGGATTGAGTCTAGGACTGCCATGTAGCTCAGATAATCCACTTATGGTCAGGCCTGTGAAACAGCAGGATGCTCATTGACCTTGGGCTGAAAGTCTGAGATGGAGGCTTAGCTCCATTGCTTACAAGCTATGTGACCTGGGACAAGACTAAAGTTGTCAGATTTAGCAAATAAAAATACAGACACCCAGTTACATTTGAATTTCAGATAAACAATTATATACTGTTTAATGATATATTGTTTAATGATATATTGTTTAATGAAAAACAATGATATTAAACAATGACCAGATAAACAATGAATATATTTTTTGTGTAAACATATCCCAAATATTATATGGGACATACTTATACTAAAAAAACTTATTTTATCTGAAATTAAAATTTATCTGTGAGAGTTTTCAAGGGAATCATATTTAATTCTCACAACGCCCCCTGCTGCCTTTTCCCATTTTTGTCATGAAGTCACTTAGCCCAAGGTCATCCAACTAGAAAATTATTAAGCTGGGATTTGAACTTGGGTGCGTCAACTGTAGCATGCTCTGCTACTGGAACTCAAGACAGATATGCAGCGACCTACTTTTTTTTTTTTTTTTTTTTTTGTTTGAGACAGAGTCTCACTCTGAGGCCAGGCTAGAGTGAGTACAGTGGTACAATCTGGGTTCACTGCAACCTCTGCCGCCCGGGTTCAAGTGATTCTCCTGCCTCACCTCCCAAGTAGTTGGGGTTACAGGCGCCTGCTACCATGCCTGGCTAATTTTTGTAGTTTTAGTAGAGACGGGGTTTCACCATTTTGGCCAGGCTAGTCTTGAACTCCTGACCTCATGATCCACCCACCTCAGCCTCCCAAAGTGCTGGGATTACAGGCATGAGCCACTGCACCTAGCCTGGCAGTGACCTACTTAATGATAGCCTGGGAGCCATGAGCTAACTTGGTAAGAACAGAAGCTTTCATGGACTGAGACAGACTTTTGAACAGGAGCTAGAGAATTCGATTTGAAAGTGTTTCTATGACCCTGTCTATGTTAGTTTCCTGTTTCTGCCCTAATAAATGACCACATATTTAGTGGCTTAACACAAATTTATCTTGCTGCCACTGGAGGTCAGAAGTCTGAAATGGTCCAGGTGTCAGCAGAGCTGTGTTCCTTGTGGAGGCTCTAGGAGAGAATCTGCCTCTTGCCTTTTCCAGCTTCTTCAGGCTTGCGGCATGTCGTGGCTCAGAGCCACACACTCTGACCTCCGCTTCCATTAGCACATCTCCCTCTCTGACACTGACCCTTCTGCCACCCTCTTGTAATGACCCTTGTGATTACATGGGGCCCACTGGATAATCCTGGATCATCTCTGAATCTCAAGATCCTTAATCACATCTGCAAAATCCTTTTTGCCTTGCAAGGTAACATATTTACAGTTTCCGGCGATTAGGAGGTGGACATCTGTGGTGGAGCCGTTATTCTGCCTATCACACTAAGAGAAATGATCTAGTTGACTTGAGTGTCCCAGGCCTTAACTATAATCCCTTTCATCTGTATAGTTTTCACACACATTCTTTTTTCCACCTTGCGTCCATCCTGGAAAGTAGATGAAGGCTGTGCTGAGCCCATTCTGTGAGGAAGGAAGATGAAACTCAGAGCGGAGGCCTCGTGCTGTGTGACACAGTTAAAAAGAGACTCAGGCCCAGGGCTTTTGATTCAGCACCTGCCCCCGCAGTTCCCAGCCATGCATCACTAGAACACCATTCTCACCGGTGGAGCAGGACAATTCCTCAGCTGCCCCCACAATTTAGGAAGGAGTCCCCAAGGTGAACCAGCTCCCTCAGCCCTGAATCTGCCCTCAGAAGGCAGCCTTCTGGCCAGAACGAGGATGGAAGGGTGCAGGCAGAGAACCGTTTTTTTGGTGGAGGTCCACGGGACAGAGCCCAGAACTCACTGTCCATCCATCTTGGGCGTGTCCTCCCCAGCCGCCCAGGCTGACTAGACCAGCGCAGGAACTCCTGCATGCTCGGAGGGAGCCCTGATTCTTAGAACTGTCTTCCTATAGCAGTCCTCTTAGGAGCATGTCGCTGTGGTTTGTGGTTCTGTCCATGGGTGCTGCTGCATGGGAGGAGCCAGCTCTCTCCCTGCCCCACAGATCATGGAAGGCAGTGACCATGCGCCACTGACGCTCCTGCAGGCTCCCCACACCCATCCATTAGGATGGCACACATGTGCCAGCCAGGAATGGGGGGACACAGCCATGAATCCGACAGAAAGGCTCCTGCACCTCTGGAACTTGTGCTTTAGCAGGGCAGACAGATCCCACAGAAGTGTATGTGTAGGGGTTCTGAGGATGACGAATAGGATGAGGCACAAGAAGGTGACCGTGACCATGTGAGACAGGCACTGTCCCTACTCTATCACTCTATTTTTGTTTCTTCGGGTTTTTTTGAAACAGGGTCTCGTTCTGTCACTCAGGCTGGAGTACAGTGGTGTGATCATAGCTTACTGCAGCCTTGATCTCCCGGGCTCCAAGCAATCCTCCTGCTTCAGCCTCCTGAGTAACTAGGACTCCAGACACGCACCACCACCACACCCGGCTAATTTAAAAAATTTTTATTTTCAGTAGAGATGGGGTCTCACTATGTGGCCCAGGCTGGTCTCAAACTTCTGGGCTCAAGTGATCCTTCTGCTTTGACCTTCCAAAGTGCTGGGATTGCATGTGTGAGCCACCATGCCTAGTTGGCTGTCCCCACTCTAAAGCAGACAGCCCAAGTGAGGGCAAAGTTGAGAAGCAAACCCACACTTTACTCCAAAGCCTCTGAAAATCCTCCCTTGTGTCCTTCCTAAGAAGTGTCCCAGAGTCTCTGTGTCATCCCTGAAGCTGAAGTCAGTCCATTCTGGGAGCAGAGTCCAGCTGCGTCCTGTGTTTTGGGCTAAGAAGAATTTAAGATTCTGAGTGTGAGCTGAGCAAGGTTGTAGTAAGGAGGGCAGTGACGTGATGAATCGTTTAAGGGGTGCAGCTGCCAGATGTGAGTGGGTGAGGGCAGATGTGAGGGGCATGAGCCAGCTATGTGTGGGGGTGGCCAGACCTGGTGGGGGGGCACAATGGAAACAATAGGGGAGCAGGCCAGGTGGGTATGCGGAAGTGAGACACAGTGGTAGGATGAACCGGGAGGGGGTCCAGATGTGAGGGGCTGGAGAACGGATGACCCCCAGCTTCAGTCTTTAGGAGGGTGGCTGTCCCTGGGAAATGGATGATGCAGTCTGTGGAGGAAATGCGCTTTCTATTTAGGGAGGCTGTTTAGGAGTAGCTGACGACATGCCCAGCACCTGGATGGGTGGAAATAAACAGAGACATGAAGCAATAATTTATGCTGTGTCCTCTGTCAACCTAGCCACCACCTCCTCCTCCCTGGGCTCCAGGAAGTTGCTCAGAGTTGTGGAGCTGGGAGGAGACTGCGGGAGCTATGCTGGTGAAGTGATGCTGTCATCTGAGCTTGTGCTTTACACACTGCGCTTTTTTTTTTTTTTTTTTTTTTAAGACAGAGTCTTGCTCTGTCACCCTAGGCTGGAGTGCAGTGGTGCAATCACAGCTCACTGCAGCCTCGACCTCCCAAGCTCAAGCAATCCATCCACCTCACTCTCTTGTATAGCTAGGACCACAAGTGCGTGACATGACATCTGGCTAATTTTTATAATTTTTTTTGTAGAGACAGGGTCTCACTATGTTGCCCAGGCTGGTCTCAAACTCCTGGGCTCAAGTGATCCTCCTGCCTCAGCCTCCAGAAGTGTTGGGTTATAGGCACAAGCCATCATGCCCAGCCCCCTCCAGGCCTTTGTACCTTCTGTGTCCTTACCTGGAGTACCTGCCCCTTGAACTACCCATTGAACTCTTTATTTAGTGGCCCACCTCCTCTAAGAAGTCCCCCCTCATATCCAGTCTGTGGTTCCTAAATTGCAGCTAATTACTACCCCATGAGCTCACACATTAGAGTTGGAAATCTACTTTCAAATGACCCCACTTCGTGTCTAAAAGATTCCTAGGTTTGATTGGACTCTGAGCTCCAAAGGGCAAAAGGAAATGTTTCTTATTTTCTTCCATATCTTACAGAGCTTCTGGGACAGCCATGGAGGTAAGCCATTCCTGTCTCCCTTCAAGAAAGAACTTGCTATTCACCCACAAGGAGGGCAGTTAGCTTACAGCTTCTAACAAACATACTTTGCCTAGAGGACACAGTGGGTTGGCCAAGACTTTGTTAGATCTGCAGCACAATCTGAGGCTCTCCCAGCCCTTTCCTGCTTCCTCTCCTTCACTGGCCTTTCCACTACCCCCTCTCCCCACAATAAACCTCTTGCACTTCTATATTCATCTCAGCGCTTGCTTCCTGGAGGACCCACATGGCACAGCACCCCGCCTGCTGGATCATAAGTGCTCAGTTGTGAAGTAAACGGAACTGGGGATTCTCTAGAGGGTAGAGGGAAGCCGGAGCCTGGACCTTGGAGATCAGGAGAAGAGGGGCTGTCCACGGAGGATGCTGCAGTCATAACGAGAGCAAGGTCCAGAGCAGTGTGAAGAAGGGGCCATGCCCCTGGGGCAGGACCCAGCAATGGGGAACACACAGGGAGCTCAGGGATTCACCAGCCCTGCTGGCCTCCTCTCTAGCTCCTCCGCTGTCTGGGGCAGCTGTTGCAAACTCAGCAATGTCCCAGGAGACAGGGTCCAAAGAGCCCTGGCCTTGGACTTTTGAAAACCAGGTTCAATTTGTGCTTCCCGCTAGTCAGGTGACATTACACTCTTCTCTCTGGAGCTCAGTTTCTCCATCTGTAAAATGGGCTTATAATGTGTCCCCTCCCTTCAACCCCAGCATGATTTTGAGAATTGACTGAGAAGATACTACAGTTTGTGGAGGGCACCCTGTTGCATAGTTTAAATGCACACTCAGGCCAGGTGAGGAGGCTCACACTTGTAATCCCAACACTTTGAGAAGCCAAGGTGGGAGGATCGCTTGAGCACAGTAGTTCAAGACCAGCCTGGACAACATAGCAAGACTATGCCTCTACAAAAAATTCAAAAATTAGCTGGGTGCAGTGGCACATGCCTGTAGTCCCAGCTACTTGGAAGGCTGAAGCAGCAGGATCATTTGAGCTCAGGAGTTTGAAGCTGCAGTGAGCTATGACTGTGCCACTGCACTCCAACCTGGGCAACAGAGTGAGATACTCTCAAAGAAAAATAAATACATACATATTCATTTAACCCTTGCAGTGGCCTTGTGAGGGCAGCATTATGACCACCATTTTATGTATATATATATGGATGGATGGATGTATGAGATGGGGGTCTCACTTTGTTGCCCAGGCTGGAGTGCAGTGGTGCAATCAGAGCTCACTGCAGCCTGGACCTCCTGGGCTCAAGCAATCTTCCTGCCTCAGCCTCCAGAATAGCTAAGACTACAGGTGTGGGCCACCAAAGTTGGCTAATTAAAAAAAATTTTTTAGGCAGGGCACGGTGGCTCACGCCTGTAATCCCAGGACTTTGGGAGGCCGAGGAGGGCGGATCACAAGGTCAGGAATTCAAGACCAGCCTGACCAACTGGTGAAACCCCCGCCTCTACTAAAAATACAAAAATTAGCCAGGCGTGGTGGCACACGCCTGTAATCCCACCTACTCAGGAGGCTGAGGCAGGAGAATCGCTTGAACCTGGGAGGCGGAGGTTTTTAGAATGGGGTCTTCCTACGTTGCTCAGGCCAATTTTGAACTCCTGGCCTCAACCAATCCTCCTGCCTCAGCCTTCTAAAGCACTAGGATTGTAGGCCTGAATCACTGCGCCTAGCAGAGAAAACTGGCTCTTCTAGGTCAAGGCATTGGCTCAAGAACACATAGCTAGCAAGCCGGCATAGGTGGGATTAGAACCCAATTCTGTCTGGCTCTAGAACCCCTTCACTATTTGAGGCACAATTTACTGCGTGACTACTGGCACTAAACTTTGGGTTGGGGGCGGGGCCTGAGGTAGCTCCTGCTCTCATACGTTCTGAGAGAGTTTGACAATAGGCAACTACATACAAAAAAAAAAAAAAAAAAAAATTCCAGAATGCATCAGGGCTCTAGAAGGGGAACAAAGCGGGTGCGTTTATAAACTTAAAATAATCAGAGGCAGTATCTTCAAGGACTGTGAGAATGCCCCAAGTCGGGGCAAAAGTTTTGGCTGTTCGGGGAAGTGATGAAAGGCCAAAGTGGCTGCAGCGAGCGTGGACCCGGGAGGTCACCAGGCGCGTTGGTGCGAGTGGGGGAGGGCCGCCACAGACACCTAAAACCCACGGTACGCCACGCAAGGGGTTTCAGCATGTCCTGAAAGGCCCGATACCCCCGGACCGCTGTGAGGGGGGCAGAGGGAGGTCTCTCGACAGGACGTGGCCTTAGCCGAGGAAGGTGGGAAGCAGGGGCTGGCACCTGCGACGCCCCACCCGCCTCCCGTGGCCTAGCAGCAGGGCGGGGCGAGGCAGGTCCCGCACCCCTACCAGCCAGCCCGCTCCCACCCAGCCCTCGGCTCCCACAACTCGCGGGGGTCCTCGCCCGGACCCCCGCCCCGCCCGGCTGGTGACGTCACGGCGCTCGTCGGCGCCGCCTGTGGCGTCACGGGTAGGGCCAGCGGGGCGTTCTAGGGGTCCTTCGCTCTTGGAGCCGCAGGCGGCGGGCGCGTGCGCGGCCCGATGAAGAAGGTGGTTTCCAAGCAGTCTCCGCCCAAGTTGATTGGTAGGTGCCCTCCCCGCGCGGGGCGCCGGTTGCTACGGACGCAGTGGCGGCCGCTGGCTGGCGGGCGTGCGCGGGGTCGCTGCGGGTGCGGCGCAGCCTCGGTGTCTCGGGGCCGGGCGGTGCAAGGTCACGCTTACCGCCGGGACGGCACCATGAAGTCTCTAAAGAAGGATTCCCGCCTCAAAATAACTCCAGCCAGATTATTAGAGGCCGCAGAGAGCTTCAAAGGTTGGCGCTGACTGCCTTGGGCGCTCAGGAGAACCCGACAGGGGAAGCGGTCCCTGGAATGAGTTCAGGACACGGGGCCTGGAGGATGGGGATGGCACCAGGGATGGAGGAAAGATCACGGGGAAGTCGGATACTGGGGATAGGACCCTTAGGGATGGGGGGGGGGCAAGGCAGGAAGAACCCACAGCGCACTGGGCCTTGAGAATGGGGACATAGGAAGTGGGAGACTGACAGAGAGGCCTCAGCGACCACTGGCTGGGGAGATGGCCTTGCGCAGGCAGGGATACCTTTACCTCTAACCACATCTTCGGGTGGCATGCAGGAGGCAGGATCCCCAGACTGGATGAGGTGCAGAAGAGCCAGGAAAGAGTTTAAGGGTAGAAGGGCCAGGAATTGGGGTCCTTGGGAAGAGGAAAGAATGGAGTGGTGAAACCAGCCACCTTGATGGGGTTCTTCGGTAGAGGAGGGTTGATGGGGGGCAGGCGTCACTCAGGATTCCTGCTGGAAAAACCCAGAAGAAAAGCCTTGCTTGGCTAGTTCTGTTTTTGACTGTCTTTTCCTACCACGTGCACTTTCCAGCTGGATGACACTTATCCAGCTCCTTTAGCCTGAAAAGAGTCGCTAGATATGACTGCTTCCTGGCCTCTACAGCTTCCTTCTGGTTGCACCTGGGAGAGCCACAGGGCGTCTGATAGCGGACGACTTCCACGGACATGTTCTCATTTGCAACCCACCCCCTTTTGATCTTTTTTTGCTGTTTCCATTTATTTATTTTTAAATTTCATTTTTAGCCCTTTTTTTTTTTTGTGTGTGTGTGTGTGTGTGTGGAAACAGGGCTCTTACTGTGTTGTCCCAGCTAGTGTCAAATTCTTGGCCTCAAGCGATCCTCCTGTCTCAGCCTCACAGGCTGCTGGGATTCTAGGCATGGACCACTGCGCCCAGCCTAGTTTTGTTTACTGAGAGCTAGTTTTGTGTGCTACTGTGGCTCACCAGAAGGGTATCGGTATTAACTGTGTGACCCTGGTCCTCAAGAAACTCAGTCTAATGAACGCCTGGAGGAGTAACCAGACAAAGGTAGAAATACAAATGCTGCAATGTAGGTGCCCATCGGGCTTCAGGGGGCTCAGAGCACCTGAGCTAGACCAGGGATGGTTGTAGGGGGACGTCTTCTGAAGAAGGTGACATCTATGGCAGACAAGGAAAAAAAAAGGAGAGGTTTGCTTCTCTAGGTCTAGGAAGCAGCATGAGTTTATGAAACTGTAAATGTGGGAACCAGAAGAGGCTGCACAGTGGGTAGGGCAGGGGCCAGACCATGAAAGGGCTTTATGTACTAGGTCAGAAAGCCTGATGTGCTCTTGCAGGCCTTGGGGAGACCCAGCCTCAGAGTTGTGAAAGCTCAGTGTGAGGAGAGGGGACGCTCAGAAAACTAACAGGAGCTTAGTCGCTTTTCAGTATGGCTCTATGTTTCTTCATGTATAAAAGTCCAACGTTGAGCCAGGCATGGTGGAGCACATCTGCAGTCTCAGCTGCTCAGGAGGCTGTGGCAGGAGGATTGTTCCAGGCCAGGAGTTCATGATCACACCTGTGAATAGCTGACTGCATTCCAGACTGGGCAACACAGTGAGACCCCCATTATTAAAAAAATAAAAGTCCAATGCTGTTTTATGACATTATATATATATATATGTATTTTGTGACAGGGCCTCGCTCTGTCACCCGGGATGGAGTGCAGTGGTACAATCATAGCTCACTATAGCCTTGAACTTCTGGGCTCAAGCGATCCTCCTGCCTCAGCCTCCCAAGTAGCTGGTATTACAGGTGCACACCACCATGCCCAACTAATTTTTTTTTTGTGTAGAGACAAGTTGCCCAGGCTGGTCTTGAACTCCTGGGCTCAAGCGATCCTCCCACCTTGGCCTCCCAAAGTGCTGGGATTACAGGCATGAGCCACCATGCCTGGCCCATGACATACTTTTTACTAGTTGAGAGAGAGGGAATATCTGGTCCCCTTTCCCAAGGGCAGTCAAGGGCTTTCCTAGCTACTGCCTCCTGCTCACATAGTTTCTGGGAGATCTTATCAGATTTGAACTGCTATAAACAAATCAAGGAAAGATTTTTTTACTCCATATTTATTTTTAATAAGCAGAAATTTAGTTTGTTAATTAACCCTTGAGTTAAGAACGTGCACCAGAGTGAGGAGGGGAAAAAAAATGAAGTGGTTAGCATGCAAGATATCTTTTAAAAAATATCTCAGGGAAGCCTGTAATGTTGTAGTGCAGTACTCTCCCCCAGCCCCCATATAAGGCAGCTAATGACCAAATGTAATCTTGTAACCTTGTGCGATGTTTCTCCAAAGTCTCTGATTCTTAAGCAAAAAGGAAAGCAAAAACAGTGACTTAAACCTGTTTCTTGTGACCTGAGAGCCTTTTTGAGTCCCAGTACCCTGCCTTCCCGCCATGTGCCCCCCTACCTCTGCTGTCTTGTTGCTAAGAAGCCAAGAACCCTCCCAGCAGTATTAGATTCCCCTCCCCAACGAATTAAAGCTCCGCCCTAGTAGGGACAGCCCCTCCATGGTTCCCCCAGCCCAACCCTAAGGTCAGAATTTCCCAAAGACTTTAATCAACACTAAAACCGAATAATACTCAGATAAAACAAGAAGCAGAAAGAGTCCAGGTTTCGTCTCCCTCCATAGTTCCCCCCTCTGCATCTCCCTTCCTATCCCCACCTGAGCACCTTGCTTCCAGCCCTCTGGTCCAGCTCCAACAGAGACTGACTGATTACCCCATGCAAGCGGGGTACCCCTCACTGTCAGCATCAAGGGAGAAATGTCAGCTGGGTAGCTCACCAGGAGCCCTATAGCTTGGGATTCCAGACCAAAGAACCAGAGAGTGCTGGGCCTCTACAGGCTCAGTAGTCAGACATACCTCAGCCCTGTGGAGTCTTCCTGCAGGTCCTAAAATGATCCCTGGGGCTCTTCCTTCCCTGGTCTTCCCAGCTTGCCTCTGCCTCTCCGGTCCATCTGGCTCTCCGCATCTGATGAATCATTCTGAAATGCGCCTGTCATCAACTCACTCCCCGGACCAAAGATCAGATGCCTGAGCCATGCTTTACAAAGCTGTCATGCTCTGGTTTCCCTCTCATCCCCAACATCACCACCTCCCCAGCAAGTTTTCTGTGTTATCGTGCCACTCACATGCCATGCTCAGCCCTGCTCCCTGGTTTGCTTGGACTTTGACCTCACCTGGAGCATCTCGGTTTGCTGCTATACCTGTACCTGTCTCTCCTTTGAGGCCTGCCTCAGCCTGTGGAGCCACCTCTGCAGCTGTTCCTCTGAACCCTTCTTCAGAGCCCTGAACTGTGTAATCCACATGGATCTGTTCCTTTTTTGATGTCTAACCAAACCTATTGCCTGTACTGCAAATGTAGGAACTCCTCTACTATGTTATGATTGGTGTATATTCACGTCTGTTACATTTTTCAGTACCTCAAGAGAAGGAGCCATATCTTAACCTTTTATACTAGCTTTGTAGTTTATAGCACATAGAAGAGGCTTGGTAAATGGTCCCTAGGAGCAATTTAAGATATATATATCCCTGGGCACAGTGGCTCATGCCTGTAATCCCAGCACTTTGGGAGGCTGAGGCGAGCACATCACCTGAGGTCAGGAGTTTGAGACCAACCTGGCCAACATGGTGAAACTCTGTCTCTACTAAACATACAGAAAATAGTTGGGTGGCCGGGCGCGGTGGCTCATGCCTGTAATCCCAGCACTCTGGGAGGTTGAGGCAGTTGGATCACCTGAGGTCAGGGGTTTGAGACCAGCCTGGCCAACATGGTGAAACCCTGTCTCTACTAAACATACAGAAAATAGTTGGGCGGCCGGGCGCGGTGGCTCATGCCTGTAATCCCAGCACTCTGGGAGGTTGAGGCAGGTGGATCACCTGAGATCAGGAGTTCAAGACCAGCCTAGTCAACATGGTGAAACCCGGCCTTTACTAAAAATACAAAAAATTAGCCGGGCATGGTGGTGCATGCCTGTAATGCCAGCTACTTGGGAGGCTGAGGCAGGAGAATCGCTTGAACCTGGGAGGCGGAAATTGCAGTGAGCTGAGATCATGCCATTGTACTCTAGCCTGGGCAACAAGAGGGAAACTCCATCTCAAAAAAAAAAAAAAAAAAAAAGCGGGGCGT
>NC_037684.1:23051169-23210634 GCF_003255815.1 Theropithecus gelada | reverse complement strand
AAAAAAAAAAAAAAAAAAAAAAGCTGGGCGTGGTGGCGCATGCCTGTATTCCCAGCTACTTGGGAGGCTGAGGCAGGAGAATCACTTGAGCCTGGGAGGCGGAGGTTGCAGTGAGCCGAGATCGCACCAGTGAGCCAAGATCACGCCACTGCACTCCAGTCTGGGGGACAGAGTGAGACTCCATCTCAAGAAAAAAAAAATGTATATATCATTTTAATGAATATTTTATTAACTAGAACATACCACTCCTTGACTGTATGCAGTAACAGAGCATTTATTGGACTACATTAAAGATAACTTTCTCAGAATAACCTTAGACCAGAGTTTTACTATTTCAATCTAAACCAAACATGAAAGATTGGCTTCTCTATCACTGAAGGGATGCGAGCTTTGGCCCCCAAAAATCTTCAGCAGTGTTGAAAGTTTCTGTTGACACGTGGTAATTGTGTACCCACCAGTAAAAAACACGCATCTGGAGATGTTTAATCACTTGGAAAGATGTCAACCCAGTCAAGGTTATGGATGGAGAAAGCAAATGCCCTAGAAAATACAGGTAATACCAAAATATTTACAAAAGCAGACCTTCAACTGATCTCAGTTCTCATAGGCTGCCACCCACTTTGGTGAGTTTGTGTAGAAGGGAGAGGGGAGGTAGAAATCAAAGCCCAAGGCTGCATCTCCACACTTGGCGGCAGATGACACTGGAACTCGGGGTTCAGCTGTCAGCCCCGCATGTGTGTTTGTGTGCACAGAGGCATGCATTTAACAGACAGATACTCCCGAACCTTCGCTGACCCCATTACAGAAACAGACTGTGGATGATAGGCCGAATTTATTATTTTTTTCTAACAGAAAAACAAAAAAATTTTTAAGGATAGGTTCTCCTGTGTTGCCCAGGCTGGTTTTGAACTCCTGGCCTCAAGCAGTCCTCCCATCTCGGCCTCCCAAAGTGTTGGGATTACAAGCGTGAGCCACTGCACCTGGCCAACAGGCTGAATTTAGAACTATGTTTGGAATGATTTTGGTGTAAGTTTTTTTGGCCACCAACTCTATGGAAATTTCCTTAAAAAAAATTTGATTTTATTAACCAAAACACTTGCCTTGATGTTTTAGTGATACTTCCTCTTAAAGATTACGGTGCTGTGAGAAGTAGTGGATAAAACTAAATTTTGTTTTAAACTCCCTAAAGGCAGAACTTAGATTTTCTTTTGATTGTTTTATGTAGGGCCTTATATCAAACCATTCTGAACCAGAGGGAAAATGACAGGGTTGACCAGCCAGAGAAATGAGATGTGTTTGAACCTGTTAAGCCACCTCTGTGAAAGGAAGGCAGGGAGTGTGTCCTCGCTGGAAAGTGACCTGTGACTCCCTTCTGCCCCAGGTGTTGTCAATGTCATGCTCTGCCTGCCATAACAGACTCTTAAATACATTCATACGCTCATCTCGGTCTTGCAGGATTTTTTGTTTTGTTTTCTTAGAGACAGGGTCTTGTTCTGTCACCCAGGCTCGAGTGCAGTGGCACAATCTTGGCTCACTGCAGCCTTGACCTCCTGGGCTCAGGCTGTCTTTCCCCTCAGCCTCTCAAGTGGTTGGGACTACAGGCATGTACTACCATGCCTGGGTAATTTTTGTATTTTCTTTATAGAGCCCAGACTGGTCTTGAACTGCTGGGCTCAAGCGATCTGCCTGCCTTGGCCTCCCAAGATCTTGCAACTCTTAATCCATTCCTTGGCATGCTATATTACCCATGGGGTAAGCCTTCACATGGCTCACTGAGCTCTGCACGATATGGCTGCTGCTGCTCTCTCTGGGCTCTGCCTCTTCCCTCCCACCTCACCACACTCCAGCTATTTAAAAACACATGCTTTGAGTTCCAGGGATGTGCTCCATTATCTTGCCTCTATGCCTCTTTATGTTATTTTCTTTGGAATGCCTGTTCCCCAGGGCCCTTTCCTTTCTCCAACTTCTTTCTTCAGCTCTGTTTAAACATCCCTTCCTTAGGAAGCCCTCCCTGACCCCCCCGCCTCCCACACCTGCCGACTCTGGGCTGGGTATTCCTCCCCACCATGTTCCTGTAGTTACTCTGGTTCAGTCTGTTTCACGGTCTTGTTTCCCACTGGGCATGTGCTCTTTAAAGACAAGCTCTGACATAGATCCCCAGAACCTAGCACAGTGCCTGGCATGGAGAAGCTGCTTAAACAATCTTTTTTTTTTTTTTTTTGAGACGGAGTCTCGCTCTGTTGTCCAGGCTGGAGTGCCGTGGCCGGATCTCAGCTCACTGCAGGCTCCACCTCCCAGGTTTACGCCATTCTCCTGCCTCAGCCTCCCGAGTAGCTGGGACTACAGGCGCCCGCCACCTCGCCTGACTAGTTTTTTGTATTTTTTAGTAGAGACGGGGTTTCACTGTGTTAGCCAGGATGCTCTCGATCTCCTGACCTCGTGATCTGCCCGTCTCGGCCTCCCAAAGTGCTGGGATTACAGGCTTGAGCCACCACGCCCGCTCAACAATCTTTATTTAATGAAATAGTGTGCCGTAAATGGCCAGTGGTGAATGTTCTGCTTCCCCCACAGAGATTCTGCATTTTAACCAGTGTCTTATGAAACCCAATGCCTTCACCCAGAAGCATGGATCAGTGCCAGCACTGGAGGACACTGGCAAAACATCTAGTTCAGTTGTCCCAAACCGCTGTGCATCAGAATCACCTAGGGAGTTGAAAAAATTACAGCTCCCTAGGCCCTGGCTCCATGCAGTAGCCAGGAAGCTGTATTCATAAAACTCCTCCCAAGATTCTGAGGCAGACATTGGACTAATAGTTGGGAACCACTGATTTAGTCCAACTGACTCTTTGTACACATGGGAAGCCTGAGGCCTAGAGAGGTTAAGTGATGTGTGCCCAAGACTGTCCAGCTTATAAATAGCATAACCTGAAATGGAACATCTTTTTGCATATTAAAAATAATCTTTTTTATACAGATGGAGTCTCAACTATGTTGCCCAGGCTAGTCTTGAACTCCTGGGCCCAAGCAATCCGCCTGCCTTGGCTTCTCAAAAGTGTTGGGATTCCAGGCTTGCACCATGGCACCCGAAATGAACATCTTTTTGTTTTGTTTTGTTTTTGAGACAGAGTCTCGCTCTGTTGCCCAGGTTGGAGTGCAGTAGCGCGATCTCAACTCACTGCAACCTCTACTTCCCAGGCTCAAGTGATTCTCCTGCCTCAGCTGCCCGAGTAGCTGGGACTACAGGCATGGGTCTGGCTAATTTTTGTATTTTTAGTGGGGACGGGGTTTCACCATGTTGGCTAGCTGGTCTCGAACTCGTGGCCTCAAGTGATCCTCCTGTGTCAGCCTCCTAAAGTGCTGGGATTACGGGCATGAGCCACCATACCTGGCCTGAAATGAAGCATCTTCTGATCTAAATTCTGGCTACAGAAGTCTTAGTCACTGTGGTGAGCCAGAGGCTGTGGGTAGGGGGACCCTCCAAAGGGAACTCCTCTTGCCCCAGCAAAGTGCCACCCAGGCCACCTTGGCAGCCTCTGCTACCTCTTCAGCTGGTCAGCTCTGCACCGCCCCCCCCATGGAGTCTAGTATATATTTATACTTTTGTGTGTATATATTGACATATACAGAAGGAGCTCTTTAAGGACTTAATAACTTTCTGCTTCTCTTCAGAAAAGAAACGGGCAAAGGGACCTGAACAACCCACACCCCCAATTCAGGAAGAGCCTGAACCTGTTAGCAATGTCCTACAAGGAGATGACATTCTTGCTTTGGCCATTAAGAAGGAAGACTTGAAGGAGGTGAGGATGAAGCCTAAGCTTCCCTTATCATAGAAACGTTTCCCTGCCAGCAGCCTGAGTGGTCTAGAACACCAGCCATGTCCACTGTCTTCCCACCATCTCCCTACTCATGGGGAGTGTCTAACTCCATGCAAAAATCCACTGAATACAGATTCTTTTCACTTTACCACCTTAAGGAATTCATTGTGTTGTCTGTTTTAACATTTCTGAGATTCCTATAGAACCACGGGGGAAATGAGATGATGAGGTATCTTGTTCCCATAGAGGTAGGTGCCATCATTCCCATTTCACAGAAGGGAGGATGAGTTTAAGGAGCAAAGGTACAGCTCTGGGTAAAGCTGCTAAACCCTAACCCCATGCTTCACCTGGGAGAGTCAGCCACCTCTCACCTGAACTATCTGGAGGCATAAGATGTTCTTTTTTTTCCCTCCAGGATATTACTAAGTCACATATCTGTTACACAGGCATTTCCTCAACAGAACATATGGGCAGAGCTGAAGACACAGATCTGTCAGCCTTCAGGAACTCCACCTAGAACTAGAACGGAGGAGATGGGTGGTGCTCTTCCTCCTTCCACCACAGGTGGAATTCTCCTTTGTTTTATTTCTTTTTAGCAACATATTCCTCGCCTTACTGAAAAGGAAGATAAACGCGTCATTACCCAGAAATTTGTCATCCGTAAACTCAAACCCACGGATCCTAGGAGGAAGGTCTGCCACCTTGTAGCACGTCCTGCAAATCCCGATGCAGCCACAAAGCCTCTGGACTACTCTGGTACACCCAGTCTCAGCCCTGGCTTTACTGTCTTTCAACTCATGGGTCAACCTCAAGAGAAACCCAGTCTCCATCAGAAAGTTGCCCTCTTGAGAGATGCCCACCCACAGCTTCTTTCCCCTTTCTTCTTTTATCCTCACAGGTCCCAGTGACAGCTTCAATGGCAGTGACCAGATCCTGCCCCACCACATCTTGGGGAGTCTCCAGGACTTTAAGAGAATTGCACTTGCTCGAGGGAACACCCGGGTTTGTTTGCACAGAACTACCCGGATGACAGCAGTCACTGAAGTCATTTCGGTCTTCCACCTGACAGAGTCAAGCAGGGCTGGGGTTAAAGAGACAGTTTAGTCTCTAGGTTTCGAGTCTCAGTTGATAAGGGACCCTCTCCCAGAATAGTTAGACACTTCGGTTGCAAGGCACAAAAGACAGCTGAAGCTGGCTTCAGTGAAGTCGGGGATTTACTGTAAGGATTCCGGAGACTGCCTCATGGAACCCAAAGGTGGGAGTACCTGGGTCTGAGTAGACTGAACCCAGAAAGGCATCAGGACTCAGGGCCCACATGCCTCATTTCCTTCTGCTCTGTGCACTGTCTTGATTTTCCCTTCTCTGGAGACTGGCCTGCCCTCCTCACTCCACGTGGTAGAGGAAGGTGGCTTCCCACTGCTTCCTGGGCCATGGGAAGATTCTGTATCTTTTCAACCTTCCCATCATGCAGTGCTTCTCCTGTCTCTTCCCCTTGCTTCCCGGGATCCAGGCTGACTCTGGTCAGCCGCTAAGGGGCCTGGGGCCATGTAAGAATGCTTCCATTTACACATGGGTGAAGGTGTCAATCAACGTCAGTTGTGAGGAGGACCAATAACACTAGAAGATGTTGACCCCAATCTTGAAACAGAAGTTCCCTTTCTGTGGGAGAGTGGACTGACAGCTGCTTTCAGGGCCCCCTGGTTCTAGGATTTATTTTCTGTCACTGGCTACCCTGGAGTCCTGAAGAGGAGGGATTCTCAGCACAGTGGGATAACAGCATGGGTTTAGGCCTCAGGAAATGTGTGCTCAGCCCCGCCCAGAGCCTTCTCACCGCCCTCCACATGCCTATGTTGTACTTTTCAGCTGGCTGAGCTGATACCTACCTCACCCTGTCTGATGACCCTCATCTCTGCTAAAGGAGAGTCAACGCAAAAAGCCCCAAAAGAAGAGAAGAGACCTCCCTGGGCCCCACCTCCTCAGCACAACTTTCTGAAAAACTGGCAGCGTAACATAGCCCTGCGGAAGAAGCAGCAGGAAGCCCTCAGTGGTGAGCAGAGCAGACAGGGCTCCCGCCCAGCCTCCATCTGGCGCAAGGCTCTGCTGGATTGTTTACTCCTCCAGAGCCTGGCCTCGGGCTGACCACATTTGTGCTGTTCACTCCCAAGAGTGTCTCACTCTGAAGCTTCAGTGGGTCCTGAAATTAGCCCCGTGAGGGAGGCTGCCCGATGCAGACTGCCAAGGCCCCTGTTTGTTCTGGTTTGGCAGAGTGGCTGCAATCTTGCCTCTCTCTCTAGAACACCTAAAGAAGCCGATCAGTGAGCTGCTCATGCACACTGGGGAGACCTACAGACGGATCCAGGAGGAGCGGGAGCTCATTGACTGCACACTTCCAACGCGGCGTGATAGGAAAGTGAGGCCACCTGTCCTAAGTGCCCGGGGGGCAGGGGGTGGCACGGAGGAGGGGGGTGGGGGGCAGGTGTCTGGACACAGGGATGCTGGTTTCAGGTGGCACAGCTGGGGAGAAAAAACCTATCCATTGCAAAGCATCATTAAGCCCTCAAGGCCTTTACTAAATTCTGTGATTAGTCAGTAAAGTTATTCAGCCTGTGGTGGCCACACAGGTAGCGAGTTATTAGAGTAGTCTTAGTGTTTGTCTCCTAGGAGCTTAGACTGAGTGGAGCCTACACCCTAAGGAGAGAGGCTGAAGAGTCCCCCCTCTTTGTTCTGGTAGACCAGTGCAGTACCTGTACCAACCCACACCATCTGGCTGGGGGCAGGTAAAGATGACAACAGGGTGTCCAGAAAATGCGGCAGTGGATGCTTCTGTTCTGCAATCATGGCAGCAGTGAATTCCCCAGAGGGAGCATCTGTAGCCTGTGGTGGTGCTTGTCTTCCCACATCTCCACCAGCATCTGGCTGAGGTGTCCAGGTAATCTGACTCACCTTTCCTTCCTTGCCAGAGCTGGGAGAACAGTGGGTTCTGGAGTCGACTGGAATACTTGGGAGATGAGATGACAGGTCTGGTCATGACCAAGACAAAAACTCAGCGTGGCCTTATGGAGCCCATCACTCACATCGGGAAGCCCCACTCCATCCGTGTGGAGACAGGTGAGGCACAGGGCTGTAAGCCAGCTGGCATCTTGTGCCTGGCCCAGAGGCAGGGTAGTGTGGCAGTGGCCAGCATGGCTCTACAGTGCGGCCCAGGGCCTGTTTCTCTGTGGCCTTAGGCAAGTCCCAGAGTCTTCCTGAAGTCTGGCTGCCTCTTCCTTTTCTTCAGTAAAACAGTGAGAGAGCTAGGAGACTGGAGTGCAGCCATAGAGCTGCCGTCCAGTGTGGAGCCTTGAGCTGCATGCCGCCGGTGAGCACCTAGACCGTGGCTGCCCTGCACTGAGAAGTGCTGTCAACTGGACACTGGCTTTAGTGTGAAAACAATATATTTTATTAATCATTTTTATATTTATTACATGTCAAAATGACAATATTTTTTATATACTGAGTTAAATAAACTATATTACTAAAATGAGGCTGGGCACAGTGGCTCACGCCTGTAATCCCAGCACTTTGGGAGGCTGAGGCAGATGGATCACTTGAGGTCAGAAGTTCAAAACCAGCCTGGCCAACATGGTGAAACCCCATCTCTACTAAAAATACAAAAATTAGCTGGGCATGGTGGTGCGTGCCTATAATCCCAGCTACTTAGGAGGCTGAGGCAGGAGAATTGCTTGAATCTGGGAGGTGGAGGTTGCAGTGAGCCAAGATCATGCCACTGCACTCCAGCCTGGGCAACAAGAGCAAAACTCTGTCTCAAAAAATAAATAAATAAATAAAATAAACTATATTACTAAAATGAATCCCACCTGTTTCTTTTTTCCTTTTTCAGTGTGGCATCTAGAAAACTTTCAGTGACACATGTGGCTTGTGTTTGTGGTTTGCATCCTGTTTCTCTTGAGCATATCTGCTTTAGAGCTTGCCAGGCTGCCTGGGTTCAGGTCCCAGCCATGTCGTGTTAGTGAACCCCAGAGTGGTTGAACCCCTCTGGCCTGTAGTTTCCTTATCTGTAAAATATGCACAGAGTTGTGATAGGGCTAAATGAGATATGAAATGTATTAAGTTCTGACTCATTGTTAAGCACTCAATAAAAGGTAGCTGCTATTATAATTTTTACTATAATCCAAAAATTTGGCTATTTGGAAGCTAATTTTGCAGGAGTCTTGTGTAGGGCTGCTGAGGAGATACGGGACAGGAGAGCGGAGTCCAGCTGCTGCAGGGAAGCTGTATTTTTCATCCTTCCTAGAAATGGTGTTGGGATAGGCACTCTCAGAGCCCTTGAGAAGTGGGTGAGCAAGGGGGCATGGCAGCAGCCTGTGTTGAGGGTCCTTGGACCTCATGCTAGGATTACCAGCCCAGAGGGACGCTTCATACCGCTACACCTGGGATCGGAGTCTATTTCTGATCTACCGACGCAAGGAGCTGCAGAAAATCATGGCAGAGCTGGATTTCAGCCAGCAGGTTAGTATGGCCTCCATGCCCCAGTCAGAAGCCTCTTGGGGCAGTGCCTGTCTTCAGTCAGCTCTTCTAACCTTTCTGCATCTCTCGGAGGATATTGATGGCCTGGAGGTGGTGGGCAAAGGGCAGCCCTTCTCAGCTGTTACTGTGGAAGACTACACAGTGTTTGAAAGAAGTCAGGGAAGCTCCTCTGAAGAGACAACATACTTGTGAGTGCAGCCTGAACCCGGGGGAGGGAGGCTGAAGAGTTCTCCAGCAACCACCAGTATGAAAGAGCAGGCTTCCCTCCCTGAGATCAGGGTGCCTCCAGCCTAGCTTCTCTCCAGTGGTTGCCACCCACTCCTTGAACCCATTCCAGCAGCTGTGCTAGCTTTCCTGTTGCCACCTGCTCCTTTCCAACAACTAACTCCTAATGGGGATTTCCCAGACATTCCCTTGCTGGTCAAGTGAGGGCTCTCTAGACCCTCCCACTGCTGTGCATCTTGAATGCCTCTGGCATGGAGAGTCTATGTATTTCTGTGTACCACGAATAGCTCTGGCAGGAGGGCTTGAAGAGTCTGTGTGTTTCTAAGAACCTCCCACCTAGAGCAATGGGTCAGGAGGAAGCTGCACAGGAGTGGAGTTGATCATACTCCATTGCAGGGTGGAGCTGGTTGTGTTTCTAGGCTTCCTGGTGACCATTTCTGTGGGTTCCACATGGCATGACTGGCAGCCTAAGAGAAAATAAGTCATTGGCTTTTCTTACAGAGGCACATTGGCAAGTTCCTCTGATGTCCCCATGCCTATTCTCGGCCCTTCTCTTCTGTTCTGTGGGAAGCCAGCTTGCTGGATCAGAGGCAGTAATCCACAGAACAAGGTAAAACTGCCTTCACCGCACCTGCTGGGAGGGCCTCCCTCGGGGATGCAGCCCCGAGGTGTCTGTGGCAGTTACCAGGAGCCTGCAGAGTCTCCTGTTTGCGTTTTTATCTGGTCGTGCATTCAGCTTATCTGAAAATGGTGACAGCAATACTAACTTGAGCAAGAATAAAATCACAAGGCTGCAGACTGTCATAAGCCACTTGGGGCTTATACCTAGCCCCCAAGCATGTAAACAAGCAAACTCTCTCAAGTAGGTATGGCTCTAAGAAGGTTCTAAGATATTCTTCAGATGCTAAGGAATAGAAATGTTCATTGGGTATAAAATATATTTTATCTGACCAGGCGTGGAGGTTCACACCTGTAATCCCAGCACTTTGGGAGGCTGACGTGGCTGGATCACCTGACATCAGGAGTTCAAGACCAGCCCTGGCCAACATGGTGAAACCCTATCTCTATACTAAAAATACAAAATAGCAGGGCGTGGTGGCGGATACCTATAATCCCTGCTACTTGGAAAGCTGAGGCAGGAGAATTGCTTGAACCTGGGAGGCAGGGTTGTAGTGAACTGAGATCACACCATTGCACTCCAACCTGGGTGACAAGAGCGAAACTCTGTCTCAAAAAAAAATTATATATAAATATATATATAATTATATATATATATATATATATATATATATATAATCTTCTCTTCTTACTATTGAGGGTAACCTCAGAGACAACCACATTGGAGTAGGATATCACTCTGTGTGACAGTGGCCAAGCCCTGGAGGCCTGGGACACGAGACTTGCAGTGCTAAAGCCAGAAAAGTCCTGGGCAGACCAGATGAGTTGCTCACTCTAGGCCAGGGTCTCCAGCAAAGACATTTGTCCCTTCTCCTTCCAGAGGCAGGTCGGGATTGCTGTTCACTTGACCTTTGAAACCCTAGAAGGCGAGAAAACCTCCTCAGAACTGACTGTGGTCAATAATGGCACCGTGGCCATTTGGTATGACTGGCGACGGCAGCACCAACCGGACACTTTCCAAGACCTGAAGAAAAACAGGATGCAGCGATTTTACTTTAACAGCCGGGAAGGTACTTGGGAGAAGCCACCCTACACGCTGGCTCCTGTCTGGGGCTGGTTTTATCCTCATGAGACATCAAAATTTAGTTATGACCCAGCTCCTGTAAGTTTGAGTCCCTCTCATTCCTTCCGTAAAATGTGTGGCCTGACTATTCATGTCTGTTGAGAGACTGATGGAACTTGAGAACCCGGGGACGTGAGCCACCTGGGAGCAGAAACGTTCTAGGGGCTCAGTTATCTAGATGCACAGGCCTGGAGCTAGGGTGGCCAGCTGTCTCCGTTTGCCTGGGACTTTAGCACTCAAAATCCCCCTTTCCAGGAAACCTCTCAGCCCTGGGCAAACTGGGATGGTTGGCCAGTCACCTGGCCTGGGGCTCAGTTAACTGCATGTAGCAGCATACAGGTCTGGGGCTCAGCCAGCTCCTGCATGTTGAAAACCTCAGTCTCTGTCCCTCTCAGGTGTGATTCTGCCTGGAGAAACTAAAACCTTTACCTTCTTCTTCAAGTCTTTGACTGCTGGGATCTTCAGGGAATTTTGGGAGTTTCGAACCCATCCTACTCTATTAGGAGGTGCTGTGCTGCAAGTCAATCTCCATGCAGTCTCCCTGACCCAGGATGTTTTTGAGGATGAGAGGAAAGTACTGGAGGTAAGGGACCCAGGACCATGGCCGCTCTGGGCATCGGCTAGGGTATCCTGCTATTCTTCCTGGCAGTGCCTGCAGGGATGGTATTTCTCCCAGCCTAAGAGGAGAACTGAATTTTTAGCAAACAGGTAACTACTTTTGCTCCACGAACACTTCCCAGGGCTTGTGATGTAAAAGATGGGTGCACTGGCTAGGCAGGTGAGGAGCAGCTTGCAGCAATGCCATGCATGGCCCCACTGAGTTAGAAAGAAATTAGACTGAGCCTAAGAGGCAGACTGTGTAAAGTACAAATAATGCATGGCCCTATGCACTGGTCTGTGTTTTGTTCATCGCTGTCTAGTACTATACAGTGGAGTTGCGTTTAACCGACAAGACTTCAAAACCAGGGATAATAATTAATAAATAGCAGGGTGAGTCTGCCCACCGTCCCACTCAATCAGCTGACAACTCTGGAGTGAGTGTGAGGTGGGAGCTGGGAATCTGTTCCCCCGAATCAGTTTCACAGTGTGGCCATCTGAGCCATGCATCCTGGGATTTGGTAGAAAGCTGCGCTTTTTTATTTTTTGTGGTCCCCAGTCACAAGGCCGGCTCCTTCAGCTGGAGCTCAGCCACTGGTGATCAAAGGTCATTTTGACAATGTCATGCTTGCTTTACTCACTGACTATAGCACTCATGTCTCACACAAGGTGCCCCTCCCCTGTGTTTCTGTGACACTGACTAAAGCCTGATGAAGGTTCACCACCATCCTCAGAAGCACCCCCACTGTGTGCCCCACCCCTTCTTCCTAATCTGGTGACATGCTAACTGTGTGACCACCAGGCCCCAGGCAGCAGCAGCCTTCCCTGGAACTGGCCCTCCTCTGGATCCTTTTCATCCATTTTAAGGAACAAGGATGTCTGGAGAGATTCAGAGGCTTTCGGGTCTTAGAACAGGCGTGTGTGTGTGTGTGTGTGTGTGTGTGTGAGAGAGAGAGAGAGAGCGCCAATGCCAGGAACTCAGACCCTAGGAAGGCACAAAGTCCTGGGGGCTCCAACTTCCTGAAGGATGCATGGGTTTTGAGAGCCTGGGCTGCCATCCTCTGCCACCTTCCCATTTGCAGAGCAAACTGACGGCCCATGAGGCAGTCACCATCGTTCACAAAGTGCTGCAGGAGGTGCTGATGGGGGTCTTGACCCCGGAGCGCACACCATCACCTGTGGATGCCTATCTCACCAAGGAAGACTTGTTCCGACACAGGAATCCTCAGGTGAGGCCCAGCACCAGCCTCTGTCCCATCATGTGTGCCCTGAGTCAAGGGTCCCCAACCCCCAGGTCGCACAGCAGCAGGTGAGCAGTGGGTGAGCCAGCATTACCGCCTGAGCTCTGCCTCCTGTCAGATCAGCAGTGGCATTAGATTCTCATAGGAGCGCAAATCTTATTGTGAACTGCACATGCGAGGGATCAAGGTTACACACTCCTTATGAGAATCTTAACTAATGCCTGATGATCTGAGGTGGAACAGTTTCATCCTGAAACCATTCCCCTACTCCCTGCCATCCGTGGAAAAATTGTCTTCCATGAAACCAGTCCCTGGTGCCAAAAAGGTTGTGACTGCTGCCATAGGTGAGAGTAATAGCAAACTCTTTTATGTGTCAAACTCTGTTCTGCACATCTTCCATGAATACCTCACCTCTCCTCACAGCAGTCCTATGAGATGGGTACTACTTATTTTTATTTATTTATTTTTTAGAAATAGCATGTCACTCTGTCACACTCCAGGCCAGAGTACAGTGTCCCCACTTATAGCTCACTGTGACCTCAAACTCCCCAGCTCAGGTGATCCTCCCACCTCAGCCTCCTGAGTAGCTAGGACTACAGGCATGCATCACCATGCTCAGCTAATTTCTCTCTCTTTTTTTTTTTTTGGTAGAGATAGGATCTCTCTCTGTCACACAGGCCAGTCTTGAACTCCTGGGTTCAAGTAATCCTCCTACCCTGGCCTCCCAAAGCACTGGGATTGCAGGCTTGAGCCATTGTGCCTGGCCCTGGTACTATTTACATCCTCATTTACATTGAGGAAACTGAGGCCCAGAAAGATGAAGTAATTTGCCCGGGGTAATTTTGCTAATAAGTGGATTCCTGATGAGAACGGAGCTTCACAACTCCTTCGTTCAAACCCAGGCTTCCTTGGAAGCCCAAATGCAAAAAAATAGCTTCAACTTGGAGGTTCCCAGGTTGAAAAGGAAGTAGGGGGCCCCTCTGGCTGCAGCCCTCCTGCTGGCTTCCTCCCTGCCTCCTCCATCAGTGCTCTCAGGGGAATGGGAAGAAGCCAGGTCCAGCTGGCATGGGCTCCGGTGCCTGCACCCCAGCCTCTCCCTCACAAGCCTTCCCATCTTCTGCTGCAGCTGCATTACGAGCACCAAGTGGTGCAAAGCCTGCATGAACTGTGGCCCCAGTACATGACTCTGCCCCCCAACGCTGAGGAGGCCAGGCCAGGGGACAAGGAGCACGTCAGCCCCATAGCCACAGAGAAGGCCTCTGTGAATGCCGAGCTCTTACCGCGCTTTAGGAGCCCCATTTCTGAACCTCAAGTGCCCCAGCCTGAGAACGAGGCCCTCAGGGAATCCAGATCCCAGAAGGCCAGAGTGGGAACCAAGAGTCCTCAGCAGAAGAGCATCATGGAGGAGATCCTGGTGGAGGAAAGCCCAGATGTGGACAGCGCCAAGAGCCCCTGGGAGCCGGATGGCCTTCCCCTGCTGGAGTGGAATCTCTGCTTGGAGGATTTCAGAAAGGTGCTTCCAAGACCCTGGAAGGCGTTGGTAGAGAATATTCCTGCCTCGAACCAACAAAGGAGGCCCCAGCAGCCCCTCTTGCTCCATGGGCAAAGAAACAAAATCTGAGAGCCCAGAGAAAGTGATCTCTTGGGTTATCCATCTATCTATCTATCTATCTATCTATCTAATCTATCTTATCTTATCTTTATCTATCTATCTATCTATCTATCTATCTATCTATCTATCTATCTATCTATCTATCTATCTATCTATCTATCTTTGAGATGAAGTTTTGCTCTTGTTGCCCAGGCTGGAGTGCAGTGGCACGATCTCAACTCACTGCAACCTCCGCCTCCCAGGTTCAAGCGATTCTCCTGCCTCAGCCTTCCAAGTAGCTGAGATTACTGGCATGCGCCACCACACCTGGCTAAATTTTTTTTGGTGGAGTCTTGCTGTGTTACCCAGGCTGGAGTGTAGTGGTGCAATTTCGGCTCACTGCAACCTCTGCCTCCCGGGTTCAAGTGACTCTCCTGCCTCAGCCTGCCAGAGCAGCTGGGACTACAGGCATGCACCACCACATCCAGCTAATTTTTGTATTTTTAGTAGAGACGGGGTTTCACTGTGTTGGCCAGGCTGGTCTCAAACTCCTGACCTCATGATCCACCCACCTTGGCCTCCCAAAGTGCTGGTGTTACAGGCGTGAGCCACTATGCCAGGCCAATTTTGTATTTTTAGTAGGCCAATTTTGTATTTTGGTCTCGAACTCCTGACCTCAGGTGATCCACCCGCTTCAGCCCCCCAAAGTGCTGGGATTACAGGTGTGAGCCACCGTGCCCAGCCGGGTTACCTGTTTTTGTCTGGGGTGCCCGCGCTTCTATGTTCCAGGAGGGGGGCCCACTCTCTGACCCTGGCAAATCTTGGAGAAGGGGTTCATAGGTACAGATTTCTGAGGGGGGTCCCTGGCTCCCACCAAAGGCACCCAGACAGCTCTCCATGGCTGCATCCCCTCCTGGTTTCTGGTCCCCTGCCACCCATCCCCACATCACCATGCCCTTCACTAGAGGACACAGAGAGCCTTGGTGTCCTGGTGCAGAATGGTGCCCATGACCCTGCCAGGCAGTGATGGTGCTCCCTGATGAGAACCAGAGAGAGGATGCGCTGATGAGGCTCAACAAAGCAGCCCTGGAGCTGTGCCAGAAGCCAAGGCCATTGCAGTCCAACCTCCTGCACCAGATGGGGTAGGTGCCCTGCCAGGAGAGCTGCCCCATCTCCTTCCCTTTGTGGCATCTGCAGGGGTCTTGGGACTCCAGGGCTCTGAGTTTCCCTTGAGCTCAGGTTGCTAGAGCATGCCGCAAACATTCCATGTTCTGGAACCCTGCGGTGCCTGCTGCTCACTGGAGAGCAGTCACAGCAGATCAAACACCTTCACTTTTTTTTCTTCCTGTTTTTTCCTTTTTCCTTCTCAATAAGCAGAGGAATGAAAAAAGGAGAAGCCAGAGGGCAGAAAGAAGGGTGGGGGCAGATTCCATTAAAAGCTTCACTTCTCTGCTGTCACCCTCCCTGGTGCCTGTTTGGAACTTGCTTGTATAGGCGTGGGGTCCTTTTCAAGGCCCTCAGGACAAGCCCCAAGAGCCTTATGCTGGAAGTCTCATGCAAGGTTCAGCCCCTCCAGTGGGACTGGGCCCAAGTCTGGCCCTGGCCTCAAGCCCTTTGAAGTAGGACTGAATTCATGCAGACCTCCTAACCCTAGTCCTGGGCCATGTTTTTTCTTGGTTGCCACCCAAGGCAAGCCAGAACCCCCTCCAAGCACTTGCCCTGGTGGGGAACAGTGAGGATGCTGGCTGCTCAGGCGTGTGGCATTTCCACAGCAGTTCCTGGCACCAGGGTCTTTGAAGAGAGGGACCCAAGCCTCTGCAGGTTCAAGGACAAATAAGGAGTGATGGCATTTCTCCACTATATCTTGCCCTCTAGTTTGCAGCTATGGCGAGATGTGATTGACAGCCTGGTGAGCCATTCCCTGTGGCTGAGGTCTCTACTGGGCCTGCCTGAGAAGGAGACCATCTATTTGAATGTGCCTGAAGAGCAAGGTCAGATCTTGTGCAACCAACCACACCTCTGCATAGCCCTCCTCATCTCTCTGAATGGACAGGCAGCAGTGCCTGGGCCAGTCATACTCCTATGGTGGAAGCTCTGCTAGGCTGAGTCCATGGAGTAGGCCCCTTACCCCCTTCTGTCAGCTGCCAGGATGTGGTACCCAGAAGCTACCTTAGTGACCACCTTGGTTTAGTAATCCCAGCAAAGTTAAATGACTTATCCATGGTCGTTCATGGGAGCATGGCAGAGCCGGGACCAGAACACAGAAACACGACAGTCCTGTTTCATGAAGTCACGCGCCTACCAGGGCTGAAGGCTATTGTCCTTTGCTTTTCCACCTCCCCTCAAGCCTCCTCACGTGCCTGCAGCATCCACTAGGCTGCTGGGGGCCTGTCACATTTTCTTCCACCTACCTCCCTTAGATCAAAAATCACCTGCCATCATGGAAGTGAAGGTACCTGTGGGGAAAGTTGGGAAGGAGGAGCGGAAAGGAGCAGCCCAGGAAAAGAAGCAACTGGGGATCAAAGACAAAGAAGACAAGAAAGGAGCCAGGGTACTCGGGAAGGAGTCATGCTGGGGCGTGGTCTGGGCCAGGTGGGGCTGGGGAGGGGATTGGAGGGGCTGCAGATGTGGGGGCTGTGGAGGTGGGCATGTGCCCAGGCTCTCCCAGTGAGCTACTGTTGAGGACATCCTGGGCCTACCTGTGGTGCTCCTGAAGGCTGTGTGTGTCTCCCTCTCCCAGCAGGACCGTCCCAACAGCAAGAAGCACAGGGCAAAGGACGACAAGAAAGTCATAAAATCTACAAGTCGGGACAGGTTTTCCTCGGAAGACCCTATCCCTGACATCAACCTCCCTTCTCAAGAACCCATAGACCCCCTGGTCATGGAGAAATACACCCAGAGGCTGCACAGCAAGGTGAAGGGAAGCACCCAGCAGCCATTCCCCCGCCTCCCACCTGCCTCATTCATTCTGTTCAGTCTGCAAACAATAAGTGCCCACTCCATCATGGTGGAAGCAGAGCTGCTTCAGGAAGGGCATCCTCGTGTGTGTGAGACAGGCCTCATGAATAAGAAATGTGCCTAGCGTGTTAGGTGATGAGCACGATGTGAGAGAAGATAGACCTGGCAGGGAATGGAGGCACAGAGGCCTCAGTGACGAGGTGACAACCCACGAAGACTTGAAGGGAGAGGAAGGGAGGCCAAATGGACGTCCAGTGAAGAGTGCTTTAGGCAGGGGGAGCAACTGCCACAGGAGGGAGGGGCCAGAAGGGACAGGGTGGTAGATGGGGAACAGGTCATAGGGGTGAGGGATGGTTTGTAGGCTACTGTGAAGACTTGGGATTTTTCGGAGTGGAAATGAGAAGTCATGCAAGGTTTTGAAGAGCAACGCGATAGGGTCTGATAGGCTTTAGAAGATGGCTCTGGCTGCCCTTTGGAGAACAGACTCTAGGGGAACAGAAAGGAAGGAAGCCCTTCTCTTTATGCTGCTTCCACTTACTCCCCGTTAGGTGCATCCTGGCAGACGTGTTCCTTGGGAGAACACCATGTAGGGTGCATTCCCATCAACTGTAAGGTTTTTGAAGGACTAGAGAGACTTCATCCTAATCCGTTCTTAAGTAGCAGGTCCTTAGAGATTCACCCAGGTTTTCCGTTTTGTTTTTTTTGTTACTGTTGTTGTTTTGGAAGGGAGGTCCACAAAGCCATTTTCAATATGTCAGTATGTCTAATGGCCTCGCCTCGTATTCTTCTAAGGTGGACACCTGGGGAGCTGGGATTACATCATGTATGTGTTCACACTCTGGATCTCATTTGATCAAAAGTTCCCTTTGCCACTGGTGACATCACTAAGATATCTGATGGTTGATGGGGTCTAGAAAGTAATTAAAGGGCTCTGAGGACCCACGGGGGTCGACCCTTCCATGGCTCTTTGATATTAAGAATCAACTAGCAGACCAGGTGCAGTGGCTCATGCCTGTAATCCTAGCACTTTGGGAGGCCAAGGTGGGCAGATTGCCTGAGCTTAGGCGTTTGAGACCAGCCTGGGCAACATGGTGAGATCCCGTTTCTACTAAAAATACAAAAAATTAGCCAGGCATGACACTCACCTATAGTCCCAGCTACTTGGGTGACTGAGGCACAAGAATCGCTTGAACCCGGGAAGTGGAGGTTGCAGTGAGCTGAGATCATGCCATTTTACTCCAGCCTGGGTGACAGAGCAAGACTCTTATCTCCAAAAAAAAAAAAAAAAAGAAAGAAAAAGAGAATCAATTTGCTGGCCAGGCACCGGTGGCTCACACCTATAATCCTAGCACTTTGGGAGGCTGAGGCAGGTGGATTGCTTGAGCCCAGGAGTTCGACATCAGCCTAGACAACACAGGGAGACCCCATCTCTTCAGAAAAAATTAAAAAAAAGAATCAACTTGCCTGGGCTTGTATGATCCAACCCCATTGGAGGGCTCAGTCCCAGAGACCTTTCAGTGTGTGGATCTGTTATCATACAGGAAGGAAAATTGGCCTCCAGAAGACCAGAGTAGAACTGGGACTGAGCCCAGGCCTACCCCAAACAGCTAAATGGGCACTGCTCCATGGGATCCCTGGAGTTCCCCTTTAACAACCTGGCTCCAGTGCCTCCATATGTCAAAGGTACCGGCGCAGGGCCACCTCCCCAGATTGGTTTCAAAAATAAAACTGCAAAAGCAGGTGGATTGCTTGAGCCCAGGAGTTCAAGACTAGCCTGGGCAATGTGGTGAAACTCCATCTCTAAAAAAAAAATAGAAAAAAATTAGCCAGGTGTGGTGGTGCACGCCTGTAGTCCCAGTTACTTGGGAGGCTGAGGTGGGAGAATCACCTGAGCCAGAGAAGTCAAGGCTTGCAGTGAGCCATGATCACACCACTGGACTTCAGCCCAGGTGACAGAGAGATCCTGTCTTAAAAAAAAAAAAAAAAAAAAAGGCAAAACCAAAAATTATTTCAGAAGAACTTTGAACTTGTGAAATTCTTTCACAAACAACTGGTTTCTTTCCCCTCTCCAGCTATTCTCCCACAGCACAGTTGATATATAGGTGCTTCCCACAGAGCAAACCCTGCCTGTGATGTTGTCCCGTTCTTCCAGGTCCATGGGCTGCTGGACACCCTGGTGACCGACCTGATGGTCCTGGCTGACGAGCTCAGCCCCATAAAGAATGTCGAGGAGCCTTTGCGTCTCTGCAGGTGACTCTCGGGCCCAAGCAACCTTCTGGAAAACGGGTTAATAAATAATAAAGAACCTTCAAGTTTCTACTACTTCTGTGTGCCTCTGTGTCTTACATGATGGACCTTGGCTAGGTCATCTCCTGTTCCAGGTCCTCCCATGTCCCGTCTGCCCTCAGATCCCCTCCTGCCAGCTGCCAGAGCCCTCCAGCAGGAGGAGAGACAGACATAGCTGGGGAGGTGATGTGAGGGATGCCAAGCAGAAGAGCGGGTTGGTAGCAAGACAAGGAGTCAGGTGACAGGACACAGTGTGTCACCTCTGGTAGTCCCTGCCTCTGGCTTCCTTGTCCCAAACTTTTAGGGTCATGCTTCCTGGAGCCAGGTCTTCCCGAAGTGTCATCACCAAGTATGACAAAGTGTGAGATGAGGAGTAGAACTAGACCCATGGGACCTGGCTCCCTGCTATCTCCCTTCAGCTGGGTCCCAGGGCCCCAACTCAGTCCCTGCAGATCATGCTCACCACACCTCTTCAGCTCTAGAGGCCACATCACCTTGTTATTTTGGGGTCTAGTCTTCCTTATCCCCTCCTCATCTCAAACTATCTGGCCTTGAGCCATCTTTCTGCCTTAAAAACAGCTGCTGATCTTCATGCTACCTCCCTTGCTCAAGGGAACATGAAACAGGCTAGAAATGGCTCTCAGAAAGGTACTGTCAGCTCAGACTCATGCCCATCATTGTCTTCTGTCAGTCATAACCATTTGGGACTGGGTTCCCCATGTGAACAGCACTCCAGGCTCCCAGAGGTTGAAGAACAACTTTGGTTTATGGGTGGGTGGGCGTCCTTAAGTGGGCCTCAGGGATCCTCCAGTTGAGATGCAGGAGGATGGAGAGCAGGATCTGACTCCGTGTGGGAAAGGCAGGGAGGGGGCTGTGCTGGAGTCCTGATGCCCTCCTCCCCTAGAAGGCAGGGGCTCCACCAAAAAGCCAGCCCCAGGGAATGGCCCTACCCTCTCCTTTAATGTCCTCCTGGCCCAAAGGAGGAAGGGGAGTGATGTGGTGGGGGTGTTGGAGCCCCCCTCCTTTCCCGTTGAAGAGGCAGGGGAAGGGTTAACTCAAAGCAGAGGGGATCGGGTCACCAGCACTGGCTCCAGATCTGCACTTCCTGGGGGCGGCCAACAGGCAGGCCCCCCACCTCTCAATGCACCACCTGCTTGGCCAGCAGGAAGGGGTTAACCTGCCCTGCGCTTCCTCCTGTGTCCTGTTACTGCTGAGGCAGACCTGCCGGGCCAGCTGAGCAACTTTCCTCGGAGTGCTGCCTGGCGCTGGCTAGGAGGCAAACGCACGCGGGAAGAGCTGCTACCCATTCCAGGGACCCTCTGAGGGGTCTGCGCCTCCTGGGAGCAGGTGGGTCTCTGGGACGAGGGTCCATGGTGGATGGCTCTGGAGACGCTCCCGAGGCTGTGCCATCCCCCTGCTGCACAGGTTGGAGGGTCACCGCAGAGGCTACTCGGGCCGGGGCTGGGGCCGAGGGAGCCCGCACTGGAGGTAAGCTCCTCCCTGGCCCCCTCCCTGGCAGTGGCGGCATGGAAGGTGGCAGTTGGTGGGGAGCAAAGAGTGGGCTTGGGGCTTAGTCTCTTTTCCAGGTGCGAGGGAGAAGGCTGAGCTGTAGAGGACCTAAAGGCTTCGTTCCTGCCACCCCTCCCTCCCTGCAGCCCCCAGAAAGGGACTCAGGGCCCCCTCCCCATCCATCCTGGGACTTAGTATCTTTGGTGGCATTCCCCACAGACTCCTTCTGCACATCTCTGCTGTTTCCTCTTCCTCAGCCCCTCATGCACACCTCTAGCCTCAGGGTAGCCCCCCTCCCCCATCTCCTGTGCTCCCAGGAGGCAGCTGTTACAGTGGCCAGAAGCTTAGAGCTCAAGCTCACCCCCATTCCTACAGCATCAAGAAGGGCACTGTCATTCCCCACTGCTCAGGCTGGACCTGATTTGGAGGCAGGGGCTGGAGCCCACCTTAGCAGAGGACGGGAATGGGGTGTGGGCTGGGCTGGTGGGTGCACAGACTTTGCGCAAACTCATGCACGTGTGACTGGACAGATTTGGGTTCTTTCCATTTCTCTGAAGCCCTTGCTGGGGACAAGCGAGCTGCGTTTTTCGGTCCTGACTTTTGGGAAGCTCTCCAGATCCCCCCATCCTGCAGGCCCTGAGAAGAGCAGCCCCTCCCTACTGCGCAGTTCTCCTTGGGACCCTGTATGTAGGCGAGAGCTGATACTCCATGCCCCGTGGCCCATCCCACCGCCTGCTGGCCATGCTCCCATCCCCTCAGCCTCCTCCTTCCTCTGTCCTCTCCCTCATCTCTGAATTCTCAGGCCCTGCCCTCTCTGTGCCCTTCCCTCCACCTGACAGGGTCCGGCTCAAGGTCACTGCAGTAATTCCATCTCCAGCTGCCCAGGGCTGCTGCTGCTACCGCCACTGCCTTATCAGCCGCTGGGTTTCTGTTTCACTCCCTTTTATTTCTGGGCATATTGTGTTCGATAAAACCCTTTGCTTGTAACACTGCTGGCAGCGCTCCCAGCTGCTCCCTCCCGCGTTCCTTCCTTTCCTCCTCCCCTCTCTGTGCTCTGGCAGCCTCACCGTGTTCCCTCAAACTCCAGAGAAGGAATATCAAGGTGCCTCCCCATGTTTCTGACCCCACACTTCCCCCCAGCCCCTGCAGGGGGTGCAGAGAATGCCCACCTCCTGTGAGAAAGGTCCAGGCAGGGCCGCTGGGCCCACACTGAGAGTCCCCTTCCAGAGGCTGGTGCCCCTACCTGGGCCGGGCCGGAGGGCCAGGGCAGCCAGGTCCAGGGAGGGCTCTGGTGGAGTCAGTGCTCGACTGGTTCTGCTACTTCCAGTGGCCAGCCGGTAGGGGTGTGCGCTGGGCGGGCTTTGGTGCACATTATTTCCCATCTTGACTCTGCCACCCCCAGCCACGGGATGGGGAGGTGAAGGCAGGTCTGAGTCACTAGCAAGGGGGAGGGCAGGAGTTAAACAAGTTGTGGCCGTGGCATCCCCACAGAAGGCCCACCACCTGCTAGAAGGAAAGACAGACAGGAGACAAAAGGTAGGCTGCGCTGTGGGCCAGGCACTCTCCACCTCGTCTGCTCCCACAGGATCCTATTCTCTGGGCCCCAAACAAAACCTGCCAAGGCGTGTTTTCAAAGCGTGGGGCCGCTTTGAACTGAGCCCAGCACTGGCGGGGCTGGGGTGGCAGGAACATGGTGTCGGGTGGGGGAAGGTCTCCTTCAGATTCCTGCTTCTGGCAGCCTGGGGACCAGCTGGGGCAAGGGCTGGGATGGAGGGTGGAGCCGAGAGTTGTTTGGTGTGTGGGGGAGAGTTCACGGGTGAAGTGGAAGCTCTGCAGGCCCAGCCAGTGTGTGTGTGCATGCACAGACCAGCGCTAGTGTGGGAGGAATGGCGGTGGTCAGGGAATTCCTCTTTTGGTTTCTGAAAGGGCCTTGGGAGGACCTGGGGCCTGGGGTTGTATTCAGCAGACAGCTTGGACCTGCGGCTATTAGGGGCGAATTGGGCTGGCCTGGCTTTTCTCCCTGCTGGGGTAGCAGAGGTCCACCATGTGTCCAGGGCTTTGGGGCTTTGGGGAACCCAGACTGTTCCTACTTTCAGGGAGCTTCCATTCTAGCTGAGAAGGTGGGACTGAGACAGTAAAGCAAACCGATGAATTAATGACTAAGCTGGGTAACACTGACAATAAGCATTGGATTAGTCTTCTGGAGACCTAGATGTTAGTCGAGGCTCTGCCACTTACGTGCCATACGACGCACGCAGGTCTCATCCCTTCTCTGGCCTCAACACTTTCATGTGTAAGTGGGGGGTGGCAGTGGTGGTGGCAGGCGGGAGTGTTGGCTTTGGCCAGATCTCTGAGGGGCAGCCTTCCTCAAATGATCCTTGCTTTCTTGCCTTCTGACCCAGTTCACAGCATTTCTTCTGAGCTCCCCTGACTTGCTGGTTCACTCCTCCTTACTCTTCCCTTGGATCTTGGATCTCAGCTCCGCCACCACCTCCTCTAGGAAGTCTCCCCTGATTTTCCTGGCTTGGGTCTTCCTGGGCGGCTCTGCACTCCCACACTGGACTGTGATTTTCTGTACCCTCTCAACTGAATGTGGGTGGACCAAGGCGTGTGTTCTGTGCCTGGCATGATGCCTGGCTCAGAAAAGGCCTCCAGGAAATAGGTGTTGAATGCACCAAACTACAAAAATTAACAATATGAGAAAAGTGAGCTGAGGAGCTGGGAAGGACAGGTCTTAAGCTAGATCTCAGTAGAAACAGAGGCGGTGGCGGAGCAGAAGCAAGGCAAGCGAGCTTTCCTGGAATCCCGTTAGCATTCCCCTATGAGGCCATGCACTCTTAGGTGGGGCTTCCTAGGGTCGTCTTGGTCCCCCATGTAGCAGCTCTGTGATCTCGGACAAGTCACTTAATATTACAGGGTCTCACTCTGTTGCCCAGGTGGGAGTGCACTGGCACGATCATGGCTCACTGCAGCCTCCAGCTCCTGGCTTCAAGTGATCCTCTTGCCTTGGCCTCCTGAAGTCCTGGAATTACAGGCATGACCCACTGTGCCAGGCCCATTTAATACTCTAAGCCCTACCTTTTCCATCTGTGGATGGAAACAATGACAATAGCATCTTTGTGGTGTGACTGTGAAGATAGATGAGCATGCAAAGCTCCAAGTGCCTGCTGCATTATAAGTGAAATAAGAACATGTGCCGCTGAAGGCTATCCCTGGAGGCAGGGACACTCTGGCCAGGCCTCATTTAGTTGGTCAGTGGCTGAGTGACCTGTAAGGTAGGCCTTTGCCCCTGAATTCCTGGCCCTTTCTTCCTCAGCCCCATGTGGAACCCAAGGACGCAGCTGCTTTGCTGAGAACACAGCGGCTCATCCTTCGAGACCGTGACCTCACCACAGTGGCCCTCAGCCCTCCATCTCCAGCGGGGGCGAGGGCCACCCACCTCCAAGTCTCCAGCCATGACGACCTCCGCGCTCCGGCGCCAGGTGAAGAACATCGTGCACAACTATTCCGAGGCGGAAATCAAGGTGCGCGAGGCCACCAGCAATGACCCCTGGGGCCCCCCCAGTTCGCTTATGTCCGAGATCGCTGACCTGACCTTCAACACAGTGGCTTTCACCGAGGTCATGGGCATGCTGTGGCGGCGGCTCAATGACAGTGGCAAGAACTGGCGGCACGTGTACAAGGCTCTGACATTGCTGGACTACCTGCTCAAGACAGGCTCTGAGCGGGTGGCCCACCAGTGCCGCGAGAACCTCTACACCATCCAGACACTCAAGGACTTCCAGTACATTGACCGCGATGGCAAGGACCAGGGTGTCAACGTGCGCGAGAAGGTCAAGCAAGTGATGGCCCTGCTCAAGGATGAGGAGCGGCTGCGGCAGGAGCGAACCCATGCCCTCAAGACCAAGGAGCGCATGGCACTGGAGGGCATCGGCATTGGCAGTGGGCAGCTGGGCTTCAGCCGCCGCTACGGCGAGGACTACGGCCGCTCCCGGGGCTCCCCGTCCTCCTACAACTGTGAGTGAGCCCCAGCGTGTGGCTGGGATGGGGAGGTGGCCCGACTTCCAATCCTGGCTCTGCAATCCAAGCCATGGTTCATAATACCTACCTCCGAGGGGTGTTACGAAGATTCAGACATAAGGAATGTAACATGCAAGGCACAACACCCGGCACATAGGAGGTGCTCAACAAGTTAGCTCAGATAATAATGTTGTTACAGATTCATCATCATTCGTTAGCTGCCTGATAGGATGGCATGATGGTGGAAGCATGGGTTTGGAGACAGATAGCATTCTTTATTCTGCTTCCTCCAAGCTGTGTGACCTGGGCAACCAGTTCTCTGAACCTCAGTTTCCTCATCTGTACAGTGGAGATAAGCTCACCTACCTCCACTGTTTGATTTGAGAATGAAATGAGACCAGGCTCAGCAATGTCCTCTACCCCGAGCCCAGACATATGGCATTCCCCTTCATCCCCCTACCTGAGGGCAGCTGCCGGACAGTCCCTGACTGTCCTGCCCTGAGTTGTGGGGGCTTCCCCGATCTGAGGAATACTCAGAATGGCCCGCCTTCCATAAAGCCTTTGACAGTTTGCTGAGGGCTGTGAGGCTGGGACCTCGTTGGACTAGAACCTCCTATCCTTGCACTTCCCTTGCCCCCAGGCAGGACAGGGTCCATCTGGAAGTCCAAGAGCTGGAGTCAGGGCACCTGGGTTCCAGTCCTGCTTGAGGACCCTGGTCAGGTGCCCTAAGTGCTGCCTGTGCATCTGCTAAGGAGGGATTGGAGCCGTCCCACCGGGACAGGGTGGGATGGGGAACTTACAGAGAGTGCCCAGCACACTGCCTGGCCCACGGGGGCCTCCACGGCCTGTTGTTCCCCTCCTCTCAGTTCTCTTCTTTGAGCCTCAGCTTCCTGGCAGGCAGAGGGGTGTGGAAGCTAATGGGTAACCGTGTGGTCACAGAGACATGATGGTCGTTGCAGCCTCCTCTTCGTCACCCCGCTATACCTCCGACCTGGAGCAGGCCCGGCCTCAGACATCAGGGGAAGAGGAACTGCAGCTGCAGCTGGCCCTAGCCATGAGCCGTGAGGAGGCAGAGAAGGTGAGGCCACGCAACCCCACTGTGGTGGGGAGGGGATGGGCTAGAGGGAGAATGCCTGGGAGCCCCTCAGCCTTGACTCAGGCTCTGTCACCCGAAGCCCCACTCCTGTGCCCAAGGACAGCACAAGACCCACTGTCTCTGTCGGTCTGTCACAGGCAGGGACTGCCTCCCCGCCTCCAGTCCTCTCCACCTGGCCTGGAAAGAGTAGCGAGTGTGCAATTAGGGGCACCTGATGTGTCTTGGGGGGGCCTGCTACCACCTCATGGTGGAAGGGGTGAGTGAGCTCAGACATTGCTAGGAGACACTGGGATATGCTGCCCGCCCCCGCCCACCAGCTATCCTCGTGGGGAGACAAGGATGGGCCCCCGATATCATCAACTTTGCCACTACCTCTGTGGATCCAGGAAGACCAGGCAGGAAGCAGCTGGGCCTCACACAGGAGGGCCTAGAGAACTCTCAGAGGATTCAGAAGCAAAAGATCAGTCTTCCTGATCGTTAAACTGCATTTCAGATGCAGGTAGGGAGAAGGCCACGCCCACCTTGCTAACTGAGGGGCAAATGGCCCATGCATACTGAGGCTGGGCATCTGTCTCTCCATCCCCATGACCCAGGCAGGGCTATACTGCCCTTTTGCTCCCAAGGTGGGAGCACAGGGCCAAGTTCACACCTCTCTTCCTCCGCAGCCTGTCCCCCCAGCCTCCCACAGGGATGAGGACCTGCAGCTGCAGCTGGCTCTGCGCCTGAGCCGGCAGGAGCACGAGAAGGTAGTGGGCTGAGCCCTCCCGGCCGCCGGTGCTGCTGTTGCTGCTGGTGGTGGAGGTGCTTCAGGGCACTAACAGGCTCCTCCTGCTGTACCCGGTGGCCCTGCCGCTCCTAACCTCTCAGCTGCCTCCCACCTGCACTCTCTCGACTCCAGCCTCGGGTGCACAGGTCCCCGGATTCCAGCCTGCGCCGCTCATGCTCCTGACCCTTTCTGTGCCTTCTGCAGGAGGTGAAATCCTGGCGGGGTGATGGCTCCCCCATGGCCAATGGTGCAGGGCCTGCCGTCCACCATCGGCGGGACAGAGAGACCGAGAGAGAAGAGAAAAAGGAGGAAGAGAAACTAAAAACCAGCCAGGTAGGGAGTGGGCTGGGGTGCGTGGGATGGACAGGGCCTGAGACATGGACTGAGTATTTGTAAAGAGAGAGCAGAGTAGTGCTGGGCATATAGTAAGCACTGACATGTTTATTAGATGAAATAGGTGTGGGGGTGTAGCAGCCCTAGTCCCACCCTGCATGGGCTGATGACTGAGTTAACAGCAAAGTGGGATGCACAGGGATCCTGATCAGAGACCCCTGGATTTGGGTTCTGAATTTGCTGCCACTTACTCTATGACTTGGGGCATGTCACTGTCATGGCCTCAGTTTCCCCTTCTGCACAGTGTGCTTATTGGATAGTTTCAGCTCTGATATGTTAGGATTATGTGATACTGTCAATCAAGACTAAGGTGGGCCCAGGCACATGGTGCTGAAAACACCGCGGGCTCATGGACGTATTTTCTCCACATGGGGAGTGAGCAGCTGCTGAGTGCAAGGCTGCCCTCCAAAGCTGTCCATGTCATGCCCGGGTGCTGCGGTCTCCTTTCCGCCCATGTTCACTGTGGCCAATTTCTCTTGGACATTGACCTAGGGAGGTAGGCTGGTTGAAAAACATCTGCCTTTGGCCTTCCTGCCCCTTTCTGCTGGCCTGGATTCTTTTTTTTTTTTTTTTTTTTTTTTTTTTTTTTTGAGACGGAGTCTCGCTCTGTTGCCCAGGCTGGATTGCAGTGGCCCGATCTCGGCTCACTGCAAGCTCCGCCTCCCGGGTTCACGCCATTCTCCTGCCTCAGCCTCCGGAGTAGCTGGGACTACAGGCGCCCGCCACCACGCCCGGCTAGTTTTTTGTAGCTTTTTTAGTAGAGACGGGGTTTCATCGTGTTAGCCAGGATGGTCTCGATCGCCTGACCTCGTGATCCGCCCGTCTCCGCCTCCCAAAGTGCTGGGATTACAGGCTTGAGCCACCGCGCCCGGCCTGCTGGCCTGGATTCTATCCCCGCTCTGTCTCTCCCTGGCTGTATGACTTCAGGCAAACCCATTCCACCCTCTGTGCGCTGGCTGGCTCATCCATAAAATGGGCACATCACCTGCCCTACCTACCTCACAGGGTTGTTATGAAAATCAGGTACTCTGTGGATGAAGAAACATTATAAACTGTAAAGCACTATGTCGAGGTGAGGGATCATGAATAGGTATCTGTGGAATGAATAAAGAGAATGAGCTGGCATTAGCCTGACAGGTCAGGGCCTGCCCTCCCTCCAGGCCCCACCCACTTCTGAGCCCTGGCTGCCTCTCCCCTCCACAGTCCTCCATCCTGGACTTGGCTGACATCTTCGTACCTGCCCTGGCCCCGCCCTCCACACACTGCTCTGCTGACCCATGGGACATCCCAGGTGGGCATGCAGGGCTGCAAGAGACTTCCAGGCTGGCCTGAATGCCCCCTCCTTCCCAACCACTTGCTGGGCCAAGCACCTCCCCACCTCCCCACAACATCTGAGTGCCACCGGGCAAGTCACTCACCACTTTGAGCCTCCACCGCCTGTGGGACGGGCTTTCATAGTGAGGGCTATGGAGAATGTCTGAAGGGCCCAGCTCCTAGGAAACACAGCAAATGTTCTCTCGCTGCACTCACTTGCTCAGCATGTCCCTGCCTGGGAAGGTGGCCTGAGTCACCCACACCTGCAGGTCCCAGTTCCTGGGGTCACTTGCCAAATATGGGCTCCAGCCTGCTGGGTGGTCCTGAGGCCACAGTCCATCTGTGACATGGATCCCCTGCCTCCCGATTTGGGCTGGGTAACTGGGAAGCGCCCTGGGCAAGGGATAAGGGTGGGCCTGGGATCATGTCTATGCTGTTCCCATTTCAGGTTTTAGGCCGAACACAGAGGCCAGTGGCTCCTCCTGGGGGCCTTCTGCAGACCCCTGGTCTCCGATCCCCTCAGGAACCATCCTGTCCCGAAGCCAGCCCTGGGATCTGACTCCCATGCTCTCCTCCTCTGAGCCCTGGGGCAGGACCCCAGTGCTGCCTGCTGGGCCCCCCACCACAGACCCCTGGGCACTGAACTCTCCCCACCACAAACTCCCCAGTACTGGGGCTGACCCTTGGGGAGCCTCCATTGAGACCTCCGACACACCTGGTAAGAAGAGGGCCAGAGCATGTGAGTGAGGGGCTGGAGGACTTCCAGGCAGAGCCAAGGGGGCAGCAGATACTGTATGTGTTACGAGGGTAGCTTCTCTGGAAAGGGGTTAGACCAGCACCTGCTCTTTTTGCCAATCCATCTCCTCTCCCTCTCTTCCCCCAGCTGTAGGTGCTGCCTCGGCCTTTGACTCATTTGCCAAACCTCCAGAATCCACAGAGATCAAGGAGGGGCTGGAGCAGGCCCTGCCCTCTGGGAAGCCCAGCAGCCCTGCGGGTGAGTGGGGCAAGGGGATGGTGAGGCTCTGGGGAACAAGGGGCCCACCCCAAGCAGCCTCTGTCCTCTTCCTCCCACATCGGGCGCCAATCCCTCTCCCCACCAACGAGCTCTAGCATTTCTATTCCAGAGCTGGACCTGTTTGGAGATCCCAGCCCCAGTTCCAAGCAAAATGGCACGAAGGAGCCAGATGCCCTGGACCTGGGCATACTAGGGGAAGCACTAACCCAGCCAAGCAAAGAGGCCCGAGCTTGCCGGACTCCCGAGTCCTTCCTGGGCCCCTCGGCCTCTTCCTTGGTCAACCTTGACTCGTTGGTCAAGGCACCCCAGGCTGCAAAGACCCGGAACCCCTTTCTGACAGGTAAGACGTCCCTCAATCCAGGGGCTCCTGCTTTCAGAGCCTAGCCTCGGCCGGAGGAGCTCACTCTCCTTCCCAACTTCCAAGACCTCCCGGTGTAGGGCTCTGAATCCCGGGTCGCTCCAAGCCACTCTCGTTCTGCAGGTCTCAGCGCTCCGTCCCCCACCAACCCGTTCGGCGCGGGCGAGCCGGGCAGGCCAACGCTAAACCAGATGCGCACGGGGTCGCCGGCGCTGGGCCTGGCGGGCGGGCCCGTGGGGGCCCCCCTGGGCTCCATGACCTACAGCGCCTCTCTGCCCCTCCCGCTCAGTAGCGTGCCAGCCGGCTTGACCCTCCCTGCCTCGGTTAGCGTCTTCCCGCAGGCCGGAGCCTTCGCACCGCCCCCAGCGGGCCTGCCGCAGCCGCTGCTGCCCACGCCGAGCTCAGCCGGGCCGCTGGCCCCGCCCCCGCAGACCGGCAAGAACCCCTTCCTCTGAGCACCACCCCGCCGCGGGCCGGCCTACGCATGCGCCAGGCGCCCCGCGGCCCCGCCTCCGGACCCGGGGCTGGGGCGGGGCGCGGGTGCTAGTGGGTCGCTGAACCAGTGGCGGCTGGAATCACGCGGCGGCTCCGGAAGCTGGACATGGACCACGGCCCGGGAGCTAGAGACTGAACGCCCGCATAATAAAGACTGGAACCCTAGTTCTCAGCTCTCACCAAGTGGACTTTTTGCGAGGTGTGGCGGCCGGGTCTCGACCACAGCGTGGATCACCGGCTGTCTAGGAAACTGCAGCTGCACAACGCGGGGTGCAAAACTGCCCGCGCTTCCTTTACAGCTCCTCTCAACCCTCACCTCCATCCCCCGTCACCCAGGCACCTTCGCTTCCAGACGCTCCCAGGCTGTCACTCAATTCGGTCATTTCATTCATTTATCACACATGGGCACTGGGGCTGAGCTAACAGCAAGAGACAATAGGCCTTTGTTCCTATTTATTGGGTACTGCTTATGTGCTAAGCAGATCAGCTTATTTAATCCTTGCAACGACTCTCTGAGGTAGACAATATTGTTAATTCCGTTCGGGACCCTGGCTACATAATTTGTGGGGCTCAATACAAAATGAAAATGTGAGGGCTCCTTGTTCAAAATCGTGTGAAGAATTTCAAAACAGGGACAGCAGAGCATGAAACCAAGCGCAAAGCCCACTGCAGGGCGATTGCACAGATCTCTCACCTTGCAGCCGGTACTACTCCCATTTTTCAGGCAAGGAAACCGAGGCTCACGTTAAATGGCATGCTCAAAGTCACAAAGCTGACATGGGGTGGGGCTGGAACTCAGAGTCAGACAGTCTGGCTCCAAGGCCAGGAGCTCCCAGGCAGGGCCCCAGAATTAATTCAGCAAATATTGACTGACTGCTGTGGACAAAGTGCTGGGCTCACCTGGGAAGGATCCAACCTCCAGGAGCTTGAGCGCAGCAGGGTAGACAAGCCAGGGGGCAGCAGGGTAGACAAGTCAGGGGCATGTGATGCGGCTGTGGCAGGAGCCAAGTGCAGGAACTCCCAGGCTCCTTTGTTTTACTGAGTCACCTTAAATCTAACTCTGCCTTCTCCCTTGCTTCACCAAGGCTGGTGAGAAACTCAGTCTCAGCCACAGAGGGGGAATCAGACCCCTTCTAGGGGTTTATGTGGAGTCTGGGAAACCAAGGGTGGGGTGAGGCCTGGTACTCAATCCAGGAGGGGCCCCTATGACCAGCCTTGCCTCTTTTTCTTCTCAATGCTCCCTGATCACTGGACCACTGGACACTGATGTGTCCTCAGTGCTTGGGGCCTGGCTCTGCAGGCAGCCTGCAGCCAGCCCCCATCCCCTTTAGGGACAAATGACCTTCCACCAAAGTCGGTGAGTGAAGGGACACAATGCCACTCCCCTTCCTAAGGTGGGGGTAGAGGAAGGGAGTCCCACAATGGCAGTTACAGACAGGATGGACAAGAACACCTGCTCAGGAGTCAAACTGACAGGGCTCAAAGTTCTGCTCCAAGGTTTGACCCTGACAAGAATCACTTAGTAATAAGTGGTTATGCTCTGTGACCTTGAGTAAATTACTTACCCTCTCCCTGTCTCTGTGCCTGTGTTTCCTTACTTGTCAAATGGGATCAGAAGTTTCTTCCTGATGAGGTTGCTATGTGGATGCCCCCAGGCCCGTGTCCATTCAGCTCAGGGCCCACCCTCTTCAGAGACTGACCATGAGGCACGAACCCATCATGCCTTTCACTCCTGGTTTTGCCAGGCAATACCCAGAGTCCAGCACCCATCTATTAATATCTTCTGCTACACCCAAACCTGGGATGATTCCATCCTTCTTGTCCCCTGACCCAGCCTTTGTGGCCCTGCCACCCAGTCTCTCTTCTTCTAAACTGGATCCCCCTGAGATCTCCCAAGGGGAGCTGTTTTGTCTCCCACAAAGAAGAGGTTGATAGCCTTGCTTCCTGCCTCCCTCCCTACAAGACCCCTCCTGCTAGGAGGGTGGTGCCATAGGTCATTCTGTCTCCTCCCTGCCTGGGGCTGCCACTTCACCTCATTTTTGGGATGCTTCGGTCTTGGCTCATGGTCTTCTCATCCAGCTCTTACCTCAATTTCAAGTTCAAGTCGCTCCATTATCCAAGGACCTTACGGCCCCTTGACCTCTCAGTGACCCTCACCGTGGTCACACTTGGAGGTTTGTCATCACCCCAAATTACTCTACATTCAAGGCAGGCTTCCGGCTCTCTGAGCTTAACCTCATTCCTTCTAGCCAGAACATGTGATTTCGAGCACCCGCTGGACCCTCCGGCTAGCCAACCTGTCCAACAACCTGCCACAACCCACATTCTCAGGGCCACCCAGGACCACCACCTCTTCTATCCTTGATGGCGTCCACCACTTTCTCTCAGATTAATCCTTCCCATCGAAATGTGTCTTAATTAGCTCCATCCATCTTGACAGTGTCTTCCCAGCTTTCCCCTCATGTCAAGCACGCATCATCTCTCTCTCTGTTTCCCCTCCTTTTCCTCTTCCTCCTCAGCTGACTGGTCGACTTCTGCTGTCAGCCTGACTTCACTAGAACGACGCCCACTAAGCACACCAATGGCCTCCGTGTTGCTGAAGCCAGTGGACGTTTTTCTGTCCTAGCCAGGCTGGCCCCTCAGAAGTCTGACATGTAGACACTCTGTCCTTCGTCTCTGGCGTGCTGCCCTGTCTGGGTTTCCTTTGCACCCTGGCTGCTCCCCGTCTGTGTCTTTCTTTTTCTTTCTTTCTTTCTTTTTCTTTTTCTTTTTTTTTTTTTGAGATGGAGTTTCGCTCTTATTGCCCAGGCTGGAGTTCAATAGTGAAATCTTGGCTCACTGTAACCTCCGCCTCCGGGTTCAAGCAGTTCTCCTGCCTCAGCCTCCCAAGTAGCTGGGATTATAGGCATGCGCCACCATGTCCGGCTAATTTTGTATTTTTAGGAGAGATGGGGTTTCTCCATGTTGGTCAGGTTGGTCTCCAACTCCCAACCTCAGATGATCCACCCTCCCCGGCCTCCCAAAGTGTTGGGATTACAGGCGTGAGCCACCGCGCCCGACCTCTATCTGTGTCTTTCACAGGCTCACTCAAGCCTGGACCTGAGCCCTCTTCTCTGCTCTGCTGCACGGTCTCCCTGAATCAGCTCCACACCCACATGATCTCAACAGTCAAGACCCCCAATCCTCTCTCCTGACAGCCTCTCCTCTGTGCTCCGAGCAGTGTCATCACTGTCTCCATGTGCACATCTCAAACCCGCAGGTCCAACAATGAACCCCATGAGTTGTCCCCGCTCCCCACCCCATGCCCTCTCTTAAGGGAGTGGTCCCACCTTCCAAGTCACCCTGGATACCGCCTTCTTTGTCGCTGCCAATCCTGATGATGTTTCCTCCTTGACCGACCTCCAGCCCATCCCCTTCTCTGCATCTCCGCTCTCCCATCTCCCCTGGGTGCTGCTATAGCCTCCTATCTGCCCCCGCTTTCACTCTTGTGCCTTTCCAGTTCATTCTCCACTGGGAAGCTGGTGGGATCTTTCCAAAATGCAGATCCAACCAGGTCACCCTCCTGACTAAAGCCTTTCAACAGCTTGCTTCTACTATCATCAAAAATCCCCTTCTCTGGCCAGACACAGTGGCTCACACCTGTAATCCCAGCACTTGGGAGGCTGAGGCAGATGGATCACTTGAGGTCAGGAGTTTGAGACCAGCCTAGGCAACACGGCAAAACCCCGTCTCTACTAAAAATACAAAAATTAGCTGGGCGTGGTGGCACGCACCTGTAGTCCCAGCTACTTGGGAGGCTGAGGCACAAGAATCGCTTGAACCTAGGGCTGGAGGTCAGCAAAGGACACCTCTCTGCAAGAGAGAGCCAAGATCAAACCACTGCACTCCAGCTTGGGCGACAGAGCGCGATCCCGTCTTAAAAAAAAAAAAAAAAAAAATGGCCGGGCGCGGTGGCTCAAGCCTGTAATCCCAGCACTTTGGGAGGCCGAGACGGGCGGATCACGAGGTCAGGAGATCGAGACCATCCTGGCTGACACGGTGAAACCCCGTCTCTACTAAAAAATACGAAAACTTAGCTGGGCGAGGTGGCGGGCGCCTGTAGTCCCAGCTACTCAGGAGGCTGAGGCAGGAGAATGGCGTAAACCCGGGAGGTGGAGCTTGCAGTGAGCTGAGATCCGGCCACTGCACTCCAGCCTGGGCGACAGAGCGAGACTCCGTCTCAAAAAAAAAAAAAAAAAAAAAAAAAAATTGAGTCGGGCACGGTGGCTCATGCCTGTAATCCCAGCACTTTGGGAAGCCGAGACAGATGGATCACCTGAGGTCAGGAGTTCAAGACCAGCCTTGAACCCAGGATGCAGAGGTTGCAGTGAGCCGAGATCACACCACTCCACTCCAGCCTAGGTGACAGAGCAAGACTCCATCTCAAAAAATAAAAATCCCCTTCTCACAGTTCACGAGTCTCTCCAAGATCTTGCCTCTGCCCTCATCTACTCCCTGTCTTCCCTCCTTCTGCAGTTGCTCACCCCTCACTCACTGACAAGCCACAGGGCCTTTGCACAAACTGTACCTCTGCCTCCTTCCCCAGTACTCCCCCTGAGCGCCCTCTAAGTTCCTTCCTCTCATCCTCCATGTCTTCACAAATGTGATTTCCTCAGGGAAGCCTTCATCCTTTGCCCCTTCCACCAGATCAGGTCACTTGTTATGTTGTACCCTCACGGACTTGTCACGTGGGTGTTTATAGATTCATCGGTATGGCTGTTGAATTAGCATCTGCCGCTCTCAACAGACTGTGAGCCATGTGAGGGCAGGAGCCTCATTTCTCTCTGCCCACCATTGTATACCCAGTGCCTTACAGAGCAGCAGACGGCAGACACTTAATAGATATTGCCTGAATGTAGCCAATGAGGCCATGTGTAACCTATGAGACATAAAATGGGCTCATCAGTATTATTTAAGGAAGGCTTCCTGGAGTGGGTAGGATTTGAGTAGGACCGAGAGATGAGGAGGTTGCAACAAAGCTTGTTAGCTGGTGGACCTGGCCAAGGTACGCCTTTGCCTTGCATCTCATTTCTCATTTGTAAAAGGGGCAGGGGTTGGACAAAATGAGCTGAAGCTCTGGCATCCCATGGCCCTAGCATCCCCCAGCCCTGGATCCCACAACTCTCCCTGTTCCCATGAGAAGGGCTGTCCTCTCCAGGCAGGGGCAGAGCCCAATTTTATGCACAGAATGGGTTCTCCCAAGGCCGGAGTGCCTGATCTGCAATTCTGTGCTCGGCCGCAGGGTGACGCTCGGAGACCAGCCACACTGTCCCAAGTCCCAGCGAAGACCCGCCCGCGGCTCCATGGGTGCCCGACCCGCCCCTCACAGTCTCCTGCCCTCCCTTCCTATCCGTAGCGGCCAGGCCCAAGGCCCGGAGCAGCCATGCTGGGCGCACGGGCCTGGTTGGGCAGCGTCCTTCTGCTACCCCGCGCCGGTGTAGGCCTCGCCGCGAGCCGCAGGTACGGGCACTCCCTGCGCTTGCCTGCGGGCTCAGTGGAGGGTCTCCCGGGCACCGGTCCCCAGTGCCTGTCTGGATGACCCTTGCATGCCTGGCCCTTCCCCCACCCCACCTCCAGTATGCTTCTGAGACCTGGCCCTGGCAGTAAGGTCCTCCTCCCCTCCCCTCCCCTCTCGTCCTCATTCTTTCCCTTCCCTCCCCTCCCCTTCCTTCCAGTGCAGTGCCAACTCCCCAGGGACTGTTCTAACACCGCTTCCAGGAAGCCTTCCTTGCACCCCAGCGCTGGATGCTGGGTCAAGGGCCTTTCTCCAATAGTACCCTGTGTCCTGTCACAGCCCTTTATTGCTGCATGGACCTTTCGTTATTTAGGTCAGCTTGCACTGCCCACTTCCAGGCTGAACTCCCTGAGGTCTCTGATTCCTTAGGTGTCCTGGGGTCTGGCCCAGGACCTGGCCCCACAGGAATCCCAGCAGGTGGGCGTTGAGTGAGGGAGTCCCCATGTCTAGTTTCCTCTGTTTGTCCCTCACCTGGTCCAGTCCCAGACCCTACTGCTCTTGGCCTGTGCAGCCACCAACAGTGGGCTGCCTTCCGGTGGGGCCACACCCAGGCCTGCCAGAGAGATGCCTCCAAGCAGCTGCTCCAGGAAGGGCCCGGGGAGGGGCCCCGGGAGGGGTAAGAATGGAGCCCCAAGAACCATTCTGCCCATTGTGACCCGCCCTGACCTCACAGCCATCCTTCCCACCACCAGGTCCAGGAGGTTGGGGGAGACTAACCTGGCAAGGAGCCCCCAATGAGCCACCTCTCCTCACCCCCCAAAAAACATAAGGGGGAGCACAAAGGCCACAGTCTCCCCCATGGTTCAGAAAGGTGGGTTGGGCTGGGAGCAGCGGTCCTACCGGGGTGCTGAGTGGAATGGGGCAGGTGCTGGGGGGCCTGGGATAAGGTGGGTGGAGGCCCCCAGCTTGCCTGATGCACCAGTCCTCGCCAGGGGTAGCTCCTCCCGGGACAAGGACCGAAGTGCGACGGTCAGTAGTTCAGTGCCCATGCCTGCTGGAGGGAAGGGAAGCCATCCTTCGTCTACACCCCAGAGGGTCCCCAACCGCCTGATCCACGAGAAGTCACCATACCTCCTACAACATGCCTACAATCCTGTGGACTGGTGAGCACTCTCCTGGGGCCCTGCCTGGAATCACTGGGGTCCTAGACCCCTCCCAGACCCCCTGGGCTACTGAGTGATGCCCCACCCTGCTGGGCCTAGGTACCCCTGGGGACAGGAAGCCTTTGACAAGGCCAGGAAAGAAAACAAGCCGATTTTCCTCTCAGGTAATGCTCCTACCTTCCCTGATATGGGGTTGTGGGCAGGGAGTGGCAGTGGATGGGGGAGGGTCTTCTTGGCCTGGTGGGTCTTCCAGGAGACTAGAGGCCAAGACGTCTTCCATCCAGCCAGGGCCACTTGGCCAGCCTCCCTCTGACCCGTGGCTGGCCCCCTGACCTCTCCCCATGGCCCTGTTCAGTCGGGTACTCCACCTGCCACTGGTGCCACATGATGGAAGAGGAGTCCTTCCAGAATGAGGAGATCGGCCGCCTGCTCAGTGAGGACTTTGTGAGCGTGAAGGTAGACCGTGAGGAGCGGCCCGACGTGGACAAGGTGTACATGACATTCGTGCAGGTGAGCAGTCCTCCTCGGGAGTGTGCGCGCCACATGGGCTCAGGGCAGCTCCCCTCACCCTCGCCCTCTCTCCGCCAGGCCACCAGCAGCGGCGGGGGCTGGCCCATGAATGTGTGGCTGACTCCCAACCTCCAGCCCTTTGTGGGGGGCACCTATTTCCCTCCTGAGGATGGCTTGACCCGAGTCGGCTTCCGCACAGTGTTGCTGAGAATACGAGAACAGGTGGGTGTGCCTGGGGGAGTTAGGGGACCAGGGTGGGGGACTAGGAAAGAAGAGCCCCTCTCTCCAGCTGACCTCCAGGTGTGCCTCCACCTCCTGCAGTGGAAACAGAACAAGAACACCCTGCTAGAAAACAGCCAGCGTGTCACCACTGCCCTACTGGCCCGATCAGAAATCAGCATGGGTGACCGCCAGCTGCCGCCCTCTGCCGCCACCATGAACAATCGCTGCTTCCAGCAGCTGGACGAGGGCTACGATGAGGAATATGGTGGCTTCGCTGAGGCCCCCAAGTTTCCCACGCCGGGTCAGTGCCCCATGCCCACCTTAGCCCGGGCTTTGGCCTTCTGATTCCTATGCTGGTCAGGGACCTACTGGCTCCTGGCCTCACCCATAGCATCCTGGCCTCCTGACTGGCAGTGACTTCCTTGCCCCTAGCCTGTCGGTAGCTATCGGTGAAGACCCGACTGCTGGTATCAGCAGTGACCCTCTCACCTTGACCTAGGTGATGACCTTCTGTCCCCTGACTTGGTCAGTGACCCAGTGACCCTGGCTTGGCTAATGACATTCTGGGCTCTGGGGGGACAAGTAACTTTCTGGTCCTCTGTGAGTCAATGGTATTCTGACCTCTGGCTCGGGCTATTACCTTCTGTCCTGTGGGTTGACTGTTGACCCCACAGCCTGTCTAGAGACTGCCTGTTGAGTGAACTCCCAGCCTCTGCCTGGCCCAAGGCCTCTTGACCACCCTGATCTCTGTCCCCACTTTCCCATTCTCTCACCCCCATGTTCTTGGTGCCCCCACAGTGATCCTGAGCTTCCTATTCTCCTATTGGCTCAGCCATCGACTGACTCAGGATGGCTCTCGGGCCCAGCAGATGGCCTTGCATACCCTGAAAATGATGGCCAACGGGGGCATCCGGGACCATGTGGGGCAGGTAACAGACACTGGGTGTTCCCTGGAGGCACAGCAGAGGGCTGTGGGGTGGGGCAGAGGCTGGGACTAGCCTCCAGCTTTGTATTCCACTTGGTACAGGGTTTTCACCGCTACTCCACAGACTGCCAGTGGCATGTCCCTCACTTCGAGAAGATGCTGTATGACCAGGCACAGCTTGCTGTGGCCTATTCGCAGGCCTTCCAGGTGATCCCTGACCCCAGCCCAGAGAACAGGCATCTCACTCTGGCTGCCCCTCCCAAGGCTTTACTGGTGACTGCGGCTCCTCTTAATCTGAATCCCCTGTTCCCTCCCATGTACCCACTACCCAGGCTTCCATCCCCAACCTGCCTCGGAGAATGTTGTCCCCTTCCACCTGGGCCTCCCAGTGGCCTCTGTTCACAGTCTCCTTTCTTCCCTTTGTTAGATCTCTGGTGATGAATTCTACTCTGACGTGGCCAAAGGCATCCTGCAGTACGTGGCTCGGAGCCTGAGCCACCGGGTGTGTGTCCATGGTGGCAGGCGGGCCTGGCGATGGGAGGGGTTGGCGCCTCCACTGCCCTGTGGACCAGGGCCAGCCAACTCTCCCCTCCCCACAGTCCGGAGGCTTCTATAGCGCGGAGGATGCAGACTCGCCCCCAGAGCGGGGCATGCGACCCAAAGAGGGTGCCTACTATGTGTGGACGGTCAAAGAAGTTCAGCAGCTCCTCCCGGAGCCTGTGCTGGGCGCCACCGAGCCGCTGACCTCAGGCCAGCTCCTCATGAAGCACTACGGCCTCACAGAGGCTGGTAACATCAGCCCCAGTCAGGTGAGGACTTCTGGGGTCACCTGACGGGCCCTGGAGCCTGCCAGGCGTGTGAGCTCGCAGACAAAGGCCATTCTCCTCAGGACCCCAAGGGGGAGCTGCAGGGCCAGAATGTGCTGACCGTCCGGTACTCGCTGGAGCTGACCGCTGCCCGCTTTGGCTTGGATGTGGAGGCCGTGCGGACCTTGCTCAACACAGGGCTGGAGAAGCTCTTCCAGGCCCGGAAGCATCGGCCCAAGCCGCACCTGGACAGCAAGATGCTGGCTGCCTGGAATGGTGGGGTGGCACATCTGAGACCCAGCCTGTCTGTAGGATCCCCCTTCACAAAGCCCCGTCTGTTCGGCACCTGCTAACTGCTCACTCTCCCTTTATTAGGGTTATTACTCTCAGTTGACAAACAGAGGCTTAAGGAACTTGAGTAACCCTCCCAAGGTCACACACAAGGGCTGGGAACCCCGCCATGTCTGGCTTTGGAGCCCAAGAGCTCAGGGATCACCCATGGCTCCAGGGAGGTGTTGGGGCCCAAGGTGATGGGGTGGAGTTGCCCGGAGGGTCCTGGCCAGCTTCTCACCACTACTTGTCTCTCCTGGCTCCAGGCTTGATGGTGTCAGGCTATGCTGTGACCGGGGCTGTCCTGGGCCAAGACAGGCTGATCAGCTATGCCACCAATGGTGCCAAGTTCCTGAAGCGGCACATGTTTGATGTGGCCAGTGGCCGCCTGATGCGGACCTGCTACACCGGCTCTGGGGGAACTGTGGAGCACAGGTTGGGGGCTGGGTAGACTGGGAGGGCTCGTCTCCCCACACGTCCCCAGCTTACCTCTGCCCTATTTCTCCACTCCATGTGGACTCCAGTCCTGGCTCTGCCAGGTGCTTGCTGTGAGTTTGTGGCCTTCCTGGGCCCATTTACTCATCTGGGAAGTGGGCTGATGGCACCTGCCCAAGAGGGTTCATCTGGAGGGTTAAGTGAACAAATGTGTGAACGGGCCTCCTCTGGGAAAGGCCCTCTCTCCTGGGACTCTCCCCAGCCCCTCCCCTAATGCCTGTCCCCCAGCAGCCCACCCTGCTGGGGCTTCCTGGAGGACTACGCCTTCGTGGTGCGGGGCCTGCTGGACCTGTATGAGGCCTCACAGGAGAGTGCGTGGCTCGAGTGGGCTCTGCGGCTGCAGGACACACAGGACAGGCTCTTTTGGGACTCCCAGGGTGGCGGCTACTTCTGCAGTGAGGCTGAGCTGGGGGCTGGCCTGCCCCTGCGTCTGAAGGACGGTCAGTGGGGGTGCAGGGCTAGTCTGGGGTCCTGGGAGGTGTTAAGTGCAGCGTGCGTGAAGAACTAGTGTGGGCAGAAGCCCTCCTGGCTTTGTGTCTCTGCTACTTATTAATGGTGTGATTTTTGGCTGCTGTAATATTTCTGAGTCTCCTTTTCTTTTTTTTAAATAGAGATAGAGTCTTGCTATGTTGCCCAGGCTGATCCTGAACTCCTGGGCTCAAGTGATCCTCCCACCTTGGCCTCCCAAAGTGCTGGGATTACAGGCATGAATCACTAAACTCAGCCTCAGTTTCGTTTCCTTCCTTTCTCTCCTTTCTTTTTCTTTCCTTTCTCTCCTTTCTTTTTCTTTCCTTTCTCTCTTTCTCTCTTTTCCTTTTTTCTCTCTCCTTTTTTCTCCTTCCTTCCTTCCTTTCTTTCCTTTCTTTTTCTTTCCTTTCTCTCTTTCTTTCCTTTATTTTCTCTCTCCTTTTTCCCCTTCCTTCCTTCCTTCCTTTCCTTCCTCCCTCCCTCCCTCCCTCTTTCTTTCTTTCTTTCTTTCTTTCTTTCTTTCTTTCTTTCTTTCTTTCTTTCTTTCTTTCTTTCCTTCTTTCTTTCTTTCTTTCTTTCTTTCTTTCTTTCTTTCTTTCTTTCTTTCTTTCTTTCTTTCTTTCTTCCTTTCTTTCTTTCTTTCTTTCCCTACCTACCTTCCTTCCTTCCTTCCTTCCTTCCTTCCTTCCTTCTTTTTTTCCAGGGTCTCACTGTCACCCAGGCTGGAATGCAGTGGCATGATCTTGGCTCACAGCAACCTCTGCCTCTGGGACTGAATCAATTCTCCCACCTCAGCCTCCTGAGTAGCTAAGACTATAGGCATGCACCACCATGCCTGGCTAATTTTTGGTAGAGATGGGATTTCTCCATGTTGCCCAGGCTGGTCTCAAACTACTGGGCTGATGTGATCTGCCCACCTCAGCCTCCCGAAGTGCTGGGATTACATGTGAGAGCTACCATGCCTGGCCTGTTTCTTAATAAGTAAAATGGAGCTAACATTGGTACTACCTTACAGGGTTGATGTAAAGATGAATTTAGCCATTCTGTAAACATGCTTAGCACAGTAACTGGCACCCATGGATTCAGATATTGACCAAGGCTCACTTGGTCCCTGCTCTCATGAAGCTTACAGTGTGGTAGGGGAGACAGCGAATATGCAGTAATAATGCAAAAACACATGCACAGATGTGTAGTTAAAATTGTGGTGAGTGCCGTGAAGTAGGATGCTTTATGTGTACCTGCTCCCTATCACCCATGTGCCTTGTCTGTGGTTAAAGGTTTCTTTCCCGACCCTCAAATTTTAGCCCCTCAAAGATCAGGACTTTCTGCCACTGTTGTATCCCCAGGGTCTAATGTGGTTCTGGCACATGGTAGGTGCTTGAGAAATGTTAACTGAGTGAGCAAAAGGGCCTTGGGAGAGAACCGCAGAGGAGGCCCAACTCAGCCTAGGGAGCGATTAGAGTACACCTGTGATAGGTGTCATTTAACCAAGGTCTGGAGGGAAAGAGAGGCCATGTGGCCACGGAGAAGCTGAGAGAGTTCAGGCACAGGGAGCAGCGCATGACAGGTTGGAGCAGGCAGCCTGTATCCTGGAGGACAGGCAGGGCCCGCGTGTTCCTGGAGGGCACCGAGGAGAATGCTGAGGCCAGCAGGGCACGGAAGTCGTCTTTTTTTTTTTTTCTAGGAAAAGAGATATGGTCTTACTGTGTTTCCCAGGCTGGTCTCAAACTCCTGGGCTCAGGTGATCCTCCCGCCTCAGCTTCCCAGGTGCTGGGACTAAGGTGTGAGCCACCATGCCCGGCTGGCAAGGAGGTTTTAAGCGGATTGTGACCTGCTCTGGTATGGGTTTAAGGAGGTCACTCTGATCACTGGTGGAGAGAAGTGGGGGTAGGGGAAACAGGTGACCAGTTAGGAGGCCATTAGTCGTGTTCAGTCCAGGCAGGCATTGGTGAAGGTTCAGAGCATGTGGAAGTATGAGATAGGGAGACGTGGGATTTGGATCTCTTCTGGCCGCAGCCCTGGCAAGACACAGATGGATTAGAAGCAGAGGGAGAGGGAGAGGAAGGGGTCAGAATGGTGCTGCTCTAGCTTGAGCAGCTGAATGGCTGGACAGAGGTATCAGCAGCAAGGAGGGAGCCTGGAGACCAACAGTTGAAGCTAGGACAGGTAGAGTGGAGGGTGCCATAAAAGAGAGCAAAGTACTGATAACTGCTGGAGCGGCATCCACACCCAGAGTGGGGAAGGGGCGGGATAGGCAGGGCCTTTTCTCTGTCTCATCCCCCAAGTGGCCCTGGATACAGTCCTGGGGCAGGGTCCTGGGACTCAATGACCCTCCTTTACCCCCACCCCCTGCCTCCCCGTGTGCTGCAGACCAGGATGGCGCAGAGCCCAGCGCCAATTCCGTGTCAGCCCACAACCTGCTCCGGCTGCACGGCTTCACGGGTCACAAGGACTGGATGGACAAGTGTGTGTGCCTATTGACTGCCTTCTCCGAGCGCATGCGCCGTGTCCCAGTGGCATTGCCCGAGATGGTCCGCGCCCTCTCAGCCCAGCAGCAGACCCTCAAGCAGGTGGGGAGTGAGGGCACCTGGGCTGGGACTTCGGGTAGGAGGGAAGCTGGGGCTGCGATAGCAGATGGGAACAGGAGGTGGGGTTCCTGGGCTGTCCCCAGATCTCAGGTCTGTGTGTGTGCGGGCCTGTGGAGGTGCCTGTCAGACAGGGAGGCAGAAATTAATATGAGTCCGTGGTGGCTGATGAAGTGTTTCTCTGTACATCTTGGTATCAGCGTAATTGCTTCTGTCGGTACTGTGTTATTGGTGTGTGTGTACTTCCGGGTGTGTGTGACCCTGAGGTGTGTGTCTGTGCACGTACCTTTGAGGGGGATGTTGGTGTGAGTGTTCGTCGTGTGTGTTTGTCTGTCTGCGTGTGGATGCCCCATCTGCAGGTTTGCCTCTGTGTCTGCCTGCATGCGTGTGTGTCTGCTGTTCGTGTGTATGGTATCTGCCTCTGTGTAGGCATCCACTGTGTGTGTGTGTGTGTGTGTGTGACTACTCTGTGTCTGTCTGGATGGGTCCCTGTGTGCTTTGGGTCTTCCGGGTGTGTGTCTCCCCGTGTTTGTATCTGTACCATTGTGTATATGTATGACATTTCCACTTCGGTATTCTCGTGTGTGAGTGTGTGTGTGTGTGTGTGTGTGTTCCCACTTGCCAAGCATTAACTCATCCTGGCAGCTGAGATGAGTCCCTGTTCCTTAGGAATATAGGGTGGGGCGGAGGGAGGATGGGGAAACCCTGGTGGTCTAGAGCTCAGCCGCTCCCTCCCCTGACACGCCGGAGTGACCTTTCTATTCTGGTCAGATCGTGATCTGTGGAGACCGCCAGGCCAAGGATACCAAGGCTCTGGTGCAGTGTGTCCACTCTGTCTATATTCCTAACAAGGTACCCGAACCTGTGAGCCCCACCCCCCACCTCCCTAGAGCTGCCCCTCCCATCCTCAGCTCCTCAATGTCTCCTTCCCCTCGGAATGTTGGGAAGGGGGAACTTCCCAGTGGGCCTTGCCAATGGGCCCCCCAACCCAGCAGGTAACTCTCCCTGCTCTGCTGCTGCCCTAGGTGCTGATTCTGGCTGATGGGGACCCCTCGAGCTTCCTGTCCCGCCAGCTGCCTTTCCTGAGTACCCTCCGACGGCTGGAAGACCAGGCCACTGCATATGTATGTGAGAATCAAGCCTGCTCAATGCCCATCACTGATCCCTGTGAATTACGAAAACTGCTACATCCATGACTGCCCCAACCCCCTTGGTCTGGGGCAGAAGGTGAAGCATCCCAACTGACTAGAGACTCAGGCCCTGCAGGGCCCTATAGAACCTGTGGCCATCCCTGAGCACCCTGCCACCAGGTGATCTCGGCCATACTCACTGCCCCCCTTGGGCACCCACTCACCCTAGAATAAACTTAACAGTGTCCCGTGGTAACCTGAGGGCCTCAGCTTTGCTTATGAGGGAGGGGCTTCAGGCTCCAGCCTGGGAAACAGCAGCTCAGGGCTGCTTCCTCTGGGAGCCCCCACCTGACTCCTCTGCCTTATCCCATTTCTCCGTCATCTTCTAGAGGTCAGCAGACTGTCCCTGCCCCTTCCATGGTCATTGTAGCCTGAATGAATTTAGTCCCTGAACTGAGGTCAGGGGACTAAAACCAAGTAAAGATGCCCACGGGTGGGCATGGGGGTGTGGACTGGCCCAGGAAGGGGAAATCCCAATCCTTGCCCTCAGAAAGAGGTTAAGAAGGGAACCTGCCTTCCCCTCCCCATTGTCTTCTTGTGTTGAGCCGGAGAAGGGGCAGAGATGCTTTATATGAGCTTTTATATTTCACAGAATGGTGACGTTGCATATGCCCTGGTGCATTGTGGGAGCTGCTATTGTCACGACTAATACATTTCTTTTGGGGTATCCATCTAGCCCCAGCCTCAAAAAGATGGAAGCAAGTCCTCCTTGTAGGAGGTCATGTTGTCCATCCATCTGCTTTCATACAAGCTGGTCCAAAGAAAGAGTTCTCTTTTGTTTGTAACATGTTGGGTTGGAAGTCCTTCCCCAAATCTATCTGAGTCCTTCTTGCTGCAGAGAAAGTCTTCCTGTGACCTCATTCTTTCCCCTAAATGTTCGGAAATGCTCCTGAGTCCCGTCCTTGACACATACATCTTCCCAGGCTCCAGAAACCCCATCTAGCTTCCATGGGTTGAGGGATGGGGACTGGGATAATTGCTTTGGGAAGGGCAGGTGCAGAGTGATGGGGCTGACAGGGAGTGGGGAAAACATGGGGAGGAGCTGTCTCTCTGAGGCCTTTGGGAATCGGCTGAGCCAGGCATCCTCAGCCCCCAAGCTAAGCAACACAGAGAGCCAAAAGAGGCTACTAGAGACAAGAAGGCCTTCATGGGGCCATTGCTTGTGGGGGATGTCAGCAGTGGGGAGGAGTGAAGCAGGAAGGAACCGGGAGACTGGATGGAGTTGCTCCCTTCACACGGTCACACACAGCCACACATAGTCACTGGGACCAGAGTCAGCTCTGTCTGGGCAGCCAGGCCCTCACTGCAAGCCACCAGCCCATCTGGAGGGGATTAGTGCTCCGGCCAACAAGGTCAGCTGGCCCCTTCCTAGCTGGAGCCCACTCAACCTTGCCAGGAAGTCAGAGAGCTGGACAAGTGGAGCCTGGCCTGGGGAGGTGGCAGGGAAGGAGGATGGAGCATGGTGAAGCACAGGTGGCCTTTTTGGCAGCCCCAGCCCTGGCTTTGGAACAGTCTGGGCAGTGTGCCAAGCCCTCTTGCCACTGTCGTCCCATTGACCCTCATGAATGAGTTGGTGAGGCAGGTACCTTTAGCCTCATATGGATAAATATTCGAGGCCCAGAGAAGGTAAGAGACCGGCCTGCAACCCCTCAGCACTTCTGGTTCTCTCTGGGGTCTTCAGGGTACAATAAGGACCCCTAAGGCTTCCTCTTCTCGCAGGAGGTCCAGGCGCAGCTGTGAGGGAGGGTGCCCTTGGTGTCTTCTGTCCCTGCAGCCAGTTTGCTTTCTGCTCGGCAGCTCCTCTCTCCCTCCTGGGATGAGATGTGCATGCGGTGATGGGATTTTGTAAATGGGTTGAGAAGAAGGAGTTACCAGTTACCTCCTTAAAGGGTTAGTTGAATTGAATTTCTAAAGAGGGCAGTGCTTGAATTTCTAAAGAGGGCAGGGTCCCACATAAATCTCACTCAGAAGCAGGATTGTAAGAGTTCCTGTAGTATCCCTTCCCCTTTCCTGGTCCCTCTTGGGTGTGCACCCAATTATACCAGCGGAACACCTGTGGGCCAGGGTCACTGGAGACAGGGCCATACCATTTGGGCAGTCACTTAAGTAACTCCATCTTTCTGAGCACCCCCCTTCCTTATCTGAAAGGTGGGGGGCCACCCACTCAGCTTTCAGGGCTGTTAAGGTGACTAAATGGGATAATGGTTGTATCATCCCTGAGCAAAGGGTATCACAGATGGGAAGATTATCTTAGCTCTGCAGGGAGCCAGATGGGCTGTGAGGGAGGGGTAAAGGCAGGGCTGGAGGGGGTTGGAGGGGCTGCCTGAGCAGGGTATATATGGGGAGTTCTTCCTCAAACCCAGAAAAGCTCTTAGGCTTAGCGTCTTTGTTGGGAAACTGAGGCCCAAAGAAAGGAATTTCTTGTCCCTTTGTTTACTTTTCCCTGCCTGAGGTCATTCATTCACCTAACAACTTTGTGCTTGACACTAGATAAGGCCCTGGTGAGCAAAATGAACATAGCCCCTCTGGGAACACAGAGCCTAGATGGGGAGACAAGCATTTCATTACTGCAAACACAAACATATAATCCCAGCCTGCGCTAGGTGCTGTGAAGTTCCAGACTTGTGTCTGGCTCGGTGCTGTATCCTAAGCACCCTGGCACTTAAGAGGCATTGAAATACTTGCGGGAAAGAAGGCCACTCTGAGGAGGTGATGTCAGAGCTGAGGCTTGGAGGGCTGGAGTGAAATAAAGATGGTTTCAGGTCTTCTTTGCCTTCCCTGTGGGTCCTGCCTCTGCCTCCTCTCTGGCACTCAGGATAAGGGTAAGCATCTCCCACTGGCCATCAGCCCCAACATACTGAGTACAGGGATCAGATCCTGTCTTGCCTGGCCGGTCTTCCCTAGGTCCTGAACCTAGGGAAGTGCATGTGGATCTCAGTTTATCCAGATGGTGCGTTTGTGCCTGCCCTCCTTTCGGGCATGTTCTAGAACAGAGTTCAGCCCAGAGTCCAGGGGTGGCCAGGATGATGGATGAGGGTGTGGGGCCTGCTGACCACCAGGGGACCTGATCATTGGGCTGGGCCAGCCTCTCTGCCCTCATTTTCCCCTCTGCAAAGAAGAGGTGATGAGTGTCCCTACTTCTCGCGCCAGCCCCGGAGCCTCTATCCTGGCGGGAAGGGCAGGCCGACCCGGCAGACTGCGGACTCGCGGGAGGGAAGAAGGTGTCAGACGCGCGGAGCAACCATAAATAGCCCCCCTCTCCCAGAAGACGGCATGGAGTTCAAGACTCCAGCGCCGCATACTCAGAATGAGAGCAGAGACTCCCGCCAGGAAAAAAAGGCACTTAGGGGATCTGCTCATTAGCATGAAATGCAAATGAGCCCTCTCGGCCTCATTTGCACAACTCGGTGCATGGATTCGGCGAAAGGGCAACCAGGGAGACGACGGCGCAGCAGCCACTCTGCCACTTCCCCCATCCCCTCCGCCCATCGGCCGGGGTGGGAACTGAGACGGCCCCAACTCTCTGCGGTAGCGGGAGATGCGCGGGGGCTGCGTGGGTGGCGCAGCCTTAGGAGAGTGAACAACGCCCAGGGGTGATGGCCTCAACAACGTGAGGGGTGTTGATGGAGGTCATCCCGCCCATCCCTCCCCCTCTCCGCAGTGGCGTAAGCGCCCCAAAATCTCCGGAGAGGGAACTGACTGACCCACTAGGTTCCGCCGTGTCTACCTCTCGCAGATGTTGGGGAAGTGCTTCCCGGCGTCTAATCTTCGATGTTTCCCCCTCCACCGGCGCCCAGCACACCCGCGGCGCTCCACTCCCGGTTACCCACAGCTTTCTGGAGTGGCGCCGGCGGCAGGAGAGAGCTAGAGTCGACTGAGCCCCAGAACTCGGGGAGGTAGGCGGGGCAAGGGCCGGGGTCTGCGCGTGCGTGTGCGCGCGTGGAAAGCACAAACCCACGAGGGCCCGCTGCCGGTGGAGTGGAGGTGAGTGAAGGCGGCAGACCCGCGAAGTTCCAGTTCCGCGGACTCTCTTTCCCTAAGCCACATAGGGACTTAAGAGAAACTGAGGCACGAAGTTGGGGAGTGGCGGTGGTGGGGACTTTGAAGGTCGAGTCGATAAAGCCCAGCTCTGTGCTTCCGCCCCTTCCCACACACTCGAGACCCCCACAGGTTCCTTCTTAGGGGTCCTTGCTCTGCTCCGCAGTCGCTCCTGGGGATCCGGGCTCTGCGGTCCAGCGCGACCTGCCTGGGGCCACATGTTCAAGCACGAAGCCCCTGCGTGGAGTCCACGCCCTTCAAAAGGTCCCTAGGGGTAAGGGGATGAAGCCAGAAGCTTCAACGTGAGGTCAGGTCCAGCGGGTTAGGGCTACGAGGTCAGGGTCAAAGTCTCAGAATTGGACTCGGGAGCATGACCAATAAGCCCAAGAGATTTGTGGAGGCCACGCCCAGACCATGCCTGTCCCAGCCTTTCTCGAGCTCCGCCCGTTTCTCCAAGACCGGCCCCCTGCAGCCTGAAGCCCCACCCCCGGGACATCCAGCTCCGCTCCTTCCCTTCCCCAGTACGGCAGCCAAGCTCAATTCCACGGTGGGAGATTAACCAGGTGGAGACCTGGGATTTCGCTCTGGGACCCCCGGTCACAATCCTCACCGCCGTGCCGCCTGTCTCTTTTCTTCCCCAGGCCCGCCCAGAGCTGAGCTCCGCCCTCCGGCTGCGGCCCAAATCAGGGGTCGTGGACAAAGGATGCGTGGGGCCTGCGGCGCTACGCCAGGACCCCGCGCCGAATACTCTGATTCTTCGGGCTCCCTCCAAGGGAGTCCCAAAGACCCCAATGGCCAATAGGAAAGTGGGTTCGGTCTGGGCAGCAGTCTGATTGGCTCCAGCCTTCGGAAGCGGACCCAGGGGCAAGGGGAGGAGAGAGGGGCGGTCCTGGATTTTGGGGTGGGAATCGGATTCCAGCTGTGGTTCTCTCCCGGCGCTCCCGCCCGCACTGCCACGGCGGACCGCCAATGGACGCGCGGTTCGGGGCCGGCGGCGTCCGGCGATTGGCTGCGGGGCTGTCTGGGGGCGGGGCCGAGGCTTGAAGTTGGAGTGAGGGATCCAGCTGTGGTGTGCGCCGGGCTCCTCGCCGCCGCTTTCGCTCGCTCGCTCCGCGTCTCGGCCGGAGGAGGAGGCAGTGGCGCCGGCGACAGCTACGGCAGCGGCAGCCACCGCGGCGGCTGCGGCGGCGGCATCTCCGCCTCCACTCCCGCCCGGGACTGCCCCCCACCGTCTCCCCGCCCCTCCCGGACCGTGAGCCCGCCGCGGGGCGGGGGAAGGAGCCGCCCCCACCCCCTCCAAGCCCACCCCTAAAGAGATCCCTCCTCCCCTCCCCCGCCGCCTGGCGCGGAGCCGGGACGATGCTGACCCCCTAGATCCGGCTCCAGCTGCGCCGCGGGAAGAGGGGGTGCCCTTCCCCGGACCCCCGCCCTTCGCCGCTGCCCCCCTTTTCGCTCGCCCTCTCGGGGCCGCTTCGCCGAAGGTAGCGCCGAATCCGGCAACCGGAGCCTGGGCGCGAAGCGAAGAAGCCGGAACAAAGTGAGGGGGAGCCGGCCGGCTGGCCCGGGGAGCCCCAGGGGCGCAGGGGAAGCGGGACTTGCGCCGGGCGGGGTTTCCCTGCTCCCCGGCGCCCCGCGGGCAGCATGCCCCTGCGGGCAGGGGGAGCTGGACTGAACTGGCCCTCCCGGGGGCTCAGCTTGCGCCCTAGAGCCCCCCAGATGTGCCCCCGCCGGGGCTCCCGGGTTGCGTGAGGACACCTCCTCGGAGGGGAGCCGCTTGCCCCTCTCCGGACCGCCCGGGGCCCCGGCTGGCCAGAGGATGGACGAGGAGGAGGATGGAGCGGGCGCAGAGGAGTCGGGACAGCCCCGGAGCTTCATGCGGCTCAACGACCTGTCGGGGGCCGGGGGCCGGCCGGGGCCGGGGTCAGCAGAAAAGGACCCGGGCAGCGCGGACTCCGAGGCGGAGGGACTGCCGTACCCGGCGCTGGCCCCGGTGGTTTTCTTCTACTTGAGCCAGGACAGCCGCCCGCGGAGCTGGTGTCTCCGCACGGTCTGTAACCCATATCCTTCGGGGCACGACGGCCAGGCGCGGGGTCGGAAGGGGGACGGGCTGCACCACTGGGGGTCGGGGGTAAGAGGATCCACCGCCAGGTGAGTCGGAGAAGTGAGCCTGGAGGGTGGGCGGATGAGAGGGGGACTGCCAGGGAGGGGAGGGGGCACCAGAGTGGGAGCGGAGACGCGAGCAGGTCTCGTCGGTAACCCGGGCTTACCCCACCTCCTTACACACATCTCAGTCCTCCTGGGTGGGGGGTGGAATTCAGGCCAGGAGAAGAGAGCTGTGCCCCGCTGGCTCGCAGCTGGATGCCCTCCAGATGTGGGCAGGGGAGGGTCGTCATCCTCCAGATGTGGGAAGCTTCGGGAGCCTGGGAGCTGTACTCTGCCCGCGCCGGTTAGCGAGCTGGGTTTGGGTTTGGTTTCCGAGTTTGGTGTGGAGGGGGAGAGGCGGTGGGGAGGAAGCTGCGGGGACGGAGGAGGGGGGACCGCAATCTCCTGGGTTTCCCTCCTTCCCCCGCCCCAAAGTTTGCGGCGGATTCTAGGGTCTGATCCCCCAACCTAGTCCTTGAGGCTGAGGTTTTTACTGACACAGAGGGAGATGTTGGGGGGGGCGGGGACCAGGTCCTGGCCCACCTCACCCCCCACCTCGCGGGTTGGAGGCACAACAAGGAGATTCCGGCGGCGGCTGATGTCAGGGGCGCAGAATGAGAACAAGATGTGGTGGAGGGGAGCTATCTGCCCCCAGAGCTGGGAGTGGAACCCCTTTCCGCTAGAGCCCAGTGCCGCGAGTGCCTCCTTCTACCCGATCTCCATTCGATGCAGGATGCTTAAGGTTGGGTTGGGGAGTTTTGTGCTGGATTTTTCTTGTGGAGGGAAAGACGGTGGCAAGAGCTTTTTTAGCAAGTGGGGGATGGGATTAAGCTGGTCCAGGTTACTCCTCTCCTTTCACAAATAAAGAGTGCTCCTGCAGACCAGGTATGGGGGACTGCAGGCCTGCGAAAGTATTGGGGGGACCGTAATACTGTGAGTGTGTTCACTAAGGAGGACTCGGGTCTACCACCCCAGTGTAGACTCCGCAGATAGATTTGGGGAATGCAAGCCCCACATTCCAGGGAGATGGATTTAGCACTGCCCCCTGTCTGCCCAGGCTGGAGTGGTAGGGGAGACCCCAGCCTGGTCAGCCCCTAGCACAAAGCACCACTTGATAGACGCCTGGCCCCAGGCTCCCCGGTGTGTCCTGCCACCGGGGGAAGGAAAGGTGGAGGGGAGGTGTTGCTGCAGTCCCAGGTCTGGACAGCTTCTCTGGGCTCCTTCCTTCCAGCTCAGAGGTTCTTATAGACCCAGGGTGGGAGACCCCAGGTCTCCCTTGTAGCCCCTGTGAGCCTAGCCGGGACTCTGCTTTGAGGAAGGGGGGGGAGTGGGAAGGTTGGTGCCGCCCTCACTCTCTGCAGCTCTGCTGCCTCTAGTGCGCAAAGCAGGGATGAGCTTATGGCCCCTCCACCCCCATCCTCTACACCTTGTGGGTCTTTGGGAAGCTCCCCTCATCACACCCTCTCCTCATCCCCTGCCCCTTCTTCCATTCTCTCTGAGCTGCAGAAAGAGAGGTGCAGGCCTCAGAGGTCTGTGTTCCTGCTGAATAGGCACAATCTTGAGGTTTGAGCCCCCACCCCCAGGCCCCTTTCTCCAAGGCAGGGACAGAGATGGAGAACTGATACGGCTGGAAAGGATGGGTTCTGAGCAACTCTCCTCTCTGCCCCTAACCATTTACCCCTTCCACGAATGGGAAAAAGCATCAACCTCTATGTCCTCCTTCTCAAGGGTCCCAGGGGAGGTAGAGAGAGCTCTTCTCTCCCCTCTCCCTGAAAACAGACCTCTAGGCTAGCATCTCTTCTCGCCTGCCCTATCTCCAGGTGCTAGTGGAGGGTCTGGAGGCAGACTCCTTCACTGAGGGGTCTGGACGGGGGCAAGTGTTGAGGCCTGGCATGGGAGAAGAGAGGTAAGAGGACAGCACTCACCTTGGGAGTTGGGGAGCAGCTTCCCCCAGGGGAGTGGTAGTCTGAGGTGTGGGGCATCAGCGTTACTAGGTCTGGAGAAGCCTGGATTGGCTGAGGATGGGTTGAGAACAATTTTTTGGCAGGGGACTGCCTAAGCTTTGCCCCTCACCACTGCCATCCTACCCAAGTACCAGGAGACACCTGTATTTTTGCTGCCAGAGGGGCTTTGAACTGCCTCCTGGGCCTCCCTCTTTCTCTTTGTGGTATCTGTGACTCCCCCCAGGCTTCAGGAGGGTTCATCTACACCTCTGAGCCTGAGAGACATAAGGACACTCCCCTCCACCCCCCAACTAACTGAAGCTAGTTAGGCTTTTCTTGGCACATTCTACTTCTTGGCCTCGCCTTTTTAAGAGACCAGGTTTCCTAGAGAGGAGATCTAGACCCAGGTAGGAAGTGTGTATGTGTGTGTGTGTGCGCGCGCGTGTGTGTGTCTGTGTGTGTGTGTGTGTGTTGAGAAGGGAGAACAGCAAAAGGTACAGAAGTGCAAGCTTTGGTGTGGAGAGCAGGGGTGCTGGCAGACAGTCACCCCTGCCTCAGATCGGAGGGGAGCATGCTGGCCTTTCCAATATGTGTTCCTGCGAGTGTGAGGGAGTGCGCTCCCCTCTCGGGGAGGAGTTCCTCCGCATTCCCTCTCTGGCTGTTGTGTCACATCTGGAAGTTTGTGTAGGAGTTTCTCCAAGCTCAGAGCCCAGCACAGCTTTTTCTCATTTGGAAATCACAGGCTGGCATTTGGGATGCCGAGAGAGGGGGAGTGGGAGGGGGGCCAGAGGGGGAGAGGGGAGCCTGCCAGGAGTTGGGGGAGGAGGGGGGGGAGGCCTGAACGGCAGGAGCCCTAATGGCTTCCAGAAGTGAGTGTGAGTGAGTGCCTGTGCGTCACTCTGTGTGTCTGAGTGTGTCCCTCTAGAGGGGTGGGGGAACAGGAGTTTCTGGAGCCTTCCTTGCCACACTGTCCCAGTGCCCCAAGTCTGCCTATTTCTCTTACCTAGGGAGAATTCTCCATTTCTGTCCTCAGAGGAAATGGTGGGGGGAGTGTTCTTTCTGTCTCTTCATCAATTCCTTCCTCCAATTTAATTTCCAAACCCTAAGCTCGCCAGAGGAGATTCTGGGGAGAAGGGCTGGGGCAGGAGAATTGAATGGGATTGAGGGGGGCCAAATCACCCCTTGGCATGCTTTCTGCCCCAGGCCCACTTTCCTTCTGGGTCACACACACACTCATTCCCACCCGCTCCGCTCCGCCGCTCTGTTGGGGGACTCCCCATCACCCGTAGTGCCAGTTGGAACCATTCCTGGGATTACCCCCACCACACAGCCCCCCCTCACCCTCGCCTGCTCCCGCCCAGCACTCACCCCGCCCTGCCTGCCTCAGCCAGGATGGCGACAGACACAACTGCTCACACGGAGACATGCGCACGCGCGCGCACACACACACAGACACATACACACACAGAGTCACAGACGTTTGAATCAGATTTCTGGCCTATTTCCCCTCCCAAAGATTCCAGCGGGCCGCCTCTCTTGTGTCTCTGTGTCTCATGGCTCTGTCTCTGGGTGGAGCCGGCTGCCTTTCTGTGAGCTTCAGTTTTCAGTTCAGCTGGAAACCTCTCTCCCCCTACACCCACACACTGAAGCGTGGTGGGGGGGAACCACAGGGAAATGGGCTTGTAGGAATGGCAGGGGGGTCCTGCTGGGGGAATCCCCCTTTGAGCTTTGGAGCAGGGCGGAGCCCCTACATCCCCTGTTACCCTTAGGGGTTGCCGAATCCGATAGACACCAGCCTCTCTGTGGGATGGGTGAGGCAAGGACCTAGCCCGCTACCTCCTCACTAGAATGCCAGGACTCCTGGGTCCAGGCCCATTTTCTCCTCACTGTTCCTTAGTCTCACATTTCCAGTCTCCTGGGTGGGAATGGGGCAACTGGAGGGCCTGCTTCCCTTTCAGCTCATGCCCAGAGCCCCTGTGCCCCTAGAGGTGTCCCAGCCACCCCCCTCCTCTCCCTGCTTTGCTCACCCTTGTGGCTGCCAAGCTAAGCAACGGCTCTATCTAGATAAAGCCCCACAGAGAGGACTCATTTGTGGAGATAACATGCTCTAGTTCTCTCTCCCACGAGGGAGGAAAGGAGGAGGGATGGAAGTGGGGTTCCTCTCTCTGCCGTTTCCTTTTTCTCTGCTTTTGATGGTGGGTTGTGGGGAGAAGAAAGATCCTCCCCTCTCCTACCCCCTCTTTGGGATCCACTCCAGCCCGGACAGTCACCATAGCAACAGTAGACATGTGACTGCACAGGTCTCTCATAGTCACTATGGCAACCAGTGTCCCCCGTTCCCTTGGTTACCATGGGGATCTGTCACATGGTTCCCCCCAACCTGATAACCTGTGGGTCTCCCTGATTCTCCTCCCCTGCATAAGGACAAGATAACAGCCTCAGTAAAGGGAGATCATGTGAGAGGGGTCTCTTTAATTACCATGACAACAAATCCACACCACCTGGTGACACATCCTCCTGTCGTTATGGCAACAGAAGAACATCACACAGTGACATACTGCCAGGTTCCCAAGGAAACGAGCCCTATCTGAGAAGGGTGAAAGACCCCCTCCCCCGTTAATTATTCCTCTATTCAGATTGTCCCAAATTGTCATGTACCTTGGTCTCTTCCCTGTCCGTTTATGCTTACCTGTCGTGGAAGGAGAGCTGTACAGGGTGGGCAGGATGTTACCTGGAAGTAGGCTGAATTGCCAAGGGACCCTTAAGAAGGGGCTGCCATGGTCCAGAGCTGTGCATGAGGTTATCTGGGGGCAGACTCTGCCTGTAAGAGGCCTCCAGTCTGAGCCTGAGTAAGGTGGGGACAGAAAGAGTGGCAGCTCCTCTGTGGAGGTCACTTCTGTACCTTCCTCCACAGTTATAAGCAGTTCACCTCTATCAAGGGAAACAAGGCAGGAAAACCTGAATGGGGAGACACATCTGGCTTCTAGGCAAAGAGATTGATTGATTGGTTGATTCATTCATTCATTCGTTCAGTCTTCCCAGGTATGGATCATCTGCTCCGTGCCAGGCACTACAGCAAGCTCTGTAGGGGATATAAAGACGTATCGGAATGCCCCTGCCTGTCAGGAGCCCCAGCTCAGCAGGGGAGGTTGACAAGTGCACAGATGACTAATATGGTGGAACTGTGCCATTAGAGGGGTCCAATTAGATGTCCTGGGAGCCCCTCTTCCTCAGAGATCTGCCCCTCCACATAGAGACATTCGCTCACATGGGCTCCTTCCAGACCCCCCTTTCCCTGCAGAGGAGAGGAGGGGACCTGCGTGGGGAAAGCAGACCAGTTCTTGAGGGTAATGGGGTCTTTCCCTTTCCAAATGATGGCTCCCTTCCTGTCCCCCTTTTTCCAGGGTGACCCCTGGCTGACCCCCATTCTGGGGAGAGATCCACTGCACTCTGGCTCCACTCAGAAAAACAATTTCATGGAAACAGAGCACTTTTTATTTCCTCCCTCCCATCTACTTGCCCCCAAAAACCTAGAACTTTTTTAAAAAACAAAAAAACCCTCTTACTCTTGTAAGGAGGTGGGGGTTAGGGAAACCGCAGTGCCTTAGGAGTCTCGGTACCACAGACAGGTGGCGAGCAGGGATGTGAGTCTAGGGGAAAGGGGCCTGGGTGGTGGAGAAGAGAAGGGGGAGGGCTGTCAGGGGTTTGAGGGAGTCATGGGCTGTGGGGGAGGGCATGTGGCTTGGGAGTCAGAAGAGATGGCCTGTGGCTGGGACCAGCTGGGAGGAAGGTCCGTAGGTTCCTGAACATTCCTGCTGGCCTCTTCATGCCTGGCCGAAGCCTTCTCATTCCAGAAGCAAGATTCCACCTGCTCTGGGCCCTACACAGTCTGACTTGGTGGGTCACGCCAGGAGCTGCCACAATACCTCCCTCATCCCCATTCCCCTGGGGGGTCTCTGGTCTCCTTTCCCCAATCTCCTGCTCTCTGATCTTTTCTAGCGTCTTTACTCTTCCCCACCCTTCTCATATTTTCCTTAAAGAAAATAGGATACTTGGTCATTTAACTGCGAGTCCAGTGCCTGGAACCTTCTAAGGTCCAGAGGCCGTTTTGTACATTCTCCTGCTGATGGGCTGGAAATGAGTCACTCCATAGAATCCACTGTGTGGAAAGACCCAGGGTTTAGAAAGAACCCCTCCCTCCCGCTTGCTGTTTTGGCTAGTCTGGGCTGGAAGCCACAAGCAGGTGTGATGGTGGCAATGGCCTCTTGGGGGAGGGGGTAGACATTGTCCACTCTGCATGGCTTGGGAGCTATGCCCGGCATGGTGCCTGACACATAATGGGTCCTCAATATTTAAATGTGTGAATGTGCCTAGTGGTCATTTGAGGGTGTTGAGAGGTTGGGAGGCTGGTGGTGGAAGAGGGAGCCCTGGGCTCTGGTGCTGTAGCAAGGGGGACTGCAGCTGTGGACGTCTACCTTCCACCTAGTGCCAGGGCGGTCATGACAGGCAGTTCTGCCTGCCTGAGCAGCTATGGTGTACAGAGGAAACTATCATAGATCAGGAGCTTGGAAACCACCATCTCATCCTGGCTTCTCGGGTGACCTTCGGCATATGACTTTGGCATTCCTGGGCCTCAACTTCCTTGAGTTCTGGGGAAGAAAATGATCTAGCCCGGATACTTCAGAGGGCTGTTGTGAGCATCAACTGTGGCATTGTGTGAAAGTGCTTGGTAAACTGTAAGGCAGGCATAATCCGACTTTAGGTTTGTATAACACATTCATATACAGTATCTCATTTGCTTCTCACATCTACCCTGTGAGGTAGGGAGAATAGGATTCAGATTCTGCAGCAAACTCATGGTGTCTGGCATTTCCACAGGCATGATCGATTTATTCCCCAAATGACTTGTGCAAATAGTCAGGGTATTTGTGGCTTGTCTTCCTTTACAGATGAGGAAGCTGGGTCCAGAGAGGTGAGATGACCAAGGTGGGATTCCCCTTCTCTGATGGGGAGCCTGGGGCCGGGGGCTGGTCTGACGTGTAGGTCAGGTCCCTGGCACCACACCTGCTTAGCCTCAGATGGAGCTAGGAGGTAAATGAGGAGGAGGTGTTAGGGCAGGGCAGGGGGCTGGCCTCAGCTCCAGCCTTGGCCAGCTGTTTCCTTGACTGCCCGTACCTGGTTTGAGCGTATCAGCATGTTGGTCATCCTTCTCAACTGCGTGACCCTGGGCATGTTCCGGCCGTGCGAGGACATCGCCTGTGACTCCCAGCGCTGCCGGATCCTGCAGGTGAGTGTGTGTGTGTGTGTGTGTGTGTGTGTTGGGGGGTTGGCCCCTCCTAATCTTAATACCCCTTACTCCTCTGCAAGAGGCCCTGACCCAACTGGTGGGGGCTAGGGTGGGACTAAAGGGTATTCCCTCACCCACTTCTCAGTTTCAGCCACCTCTTGTCCCCACATTAGGCCTTTGATGACTTCATCTTTGCCTTCTTCGCCGTGGAGATGGTGGTGAAGATGGTGGCCTTGGGCATCTTTGGGAAAAAGTGTTACCTGGGAGACACTTGGAACCGGCTTGACTTTTTCATCGTCATTGCAGGGTGAGGGCCTGGGCTGGGGTGGGAAAGCAATGGATCAGATCAGTCCCTTCCCCAGGTTCAGGGCTCTGGGCCTTTGACCTCCCAGCTCCAGCCCAGTTACAGCACCACTTTCTCCCTGGGCTGTCTCCTGAGGATCTGAGGCTGCCCTGCCTCTAGCACTGTAGCCTATATTCTAAATTTCAAGGCCCTCTTCCTAATTCTGCCCCCTTCTCTGATGGGCAGTCTGTCCTTGTCTCAGGGGTAGCCTTGCCCCCCAGACAGAGAGCCGGATCTTCACGGTCCCTTGGTGAAGGAGAAAAAGGACTCAGAGGTCGTCCTGCTGCCCTTAAAGCAGGATTCCTCATTGACCTCTTTTGACCCCACTGTGGCCTCAGACTCAAAGGGCCTCCCTTTGGGCCCCTCCCTGCAGGATGTTGGAGTACTCGCTGGACCTGCAGAACGTCAGCTTCTCAGCTGTCAGGACAGTCCGTGTGCTGCGACCGCTCAGGGCCATTAACCGGGTGCCCAGTGAGTGACCCCTCAGCCCTCAGCCCCTGAAGAGAGCCCCAGGAGGAAATGTGGAAATCTCAGACCCCACCTGTACCACTGTGTCCTCACCTGACCCCTCACAGGCCCCGTCAGAGAAGGGCTCAGCGGGGAGCTGGGGTTGCTGGAACAAAATGGAACTCTGACTGTGGCACTATGGGAGTTACCTGGGAAGACCCCGCCTCATTTTAGCCTGGCTTTAGGTCAGAGTCTCAGAAACATCTCAGATGACCCTTTCCCTTCAGCTAGATGACCACTCCCCCTGGGAGGATAGAGGTGTGGGGACTGGAGAGGCTGACAGGCAAGGAGTGGATGCAAGGTGCTAATGGCCTTTTCTAGCCAGAACAGCCTCTCATACAATCTGGTTCTTGCTGGTGAGACATGCTGGCCACGCTGAACATGACTTCTCTCAAGACAAGGCCACTCCATGTCTCACCCTCCGCCTCTGTCCCCTTCCTCCTTCCCACCGCCTTCCAACCCGTTGCAGCAACTGCCGGGCCCATTATCTAAATTAAACTGCATTGGTTTCTGGAGCCAGCCAGGCTTTGGCAGCTCTGGTTCCCCCTACATCCTGCCCCCTCCGTTTGCTCAGGCCCCTTTGCAACTCCCCAACCTACACAAGCTGCAGATGGTCCCTGCTGTGGTCCTAGGAGTGGGGTGGTTGGCGGGGAACGCATGTTTCTGGGGCTCAGTGCCTGGTTGTGTACCTGATGCAGCAGCCCCCTGCGCTCTGTGTGTGTGTGTGTGTGTGTGTGTGTGTGTATGTGTGAGTGTGATGTTGCTGCTGCCCCTGGGAGGGCAGAGCTGTTGAATGTGTCCTCTGGGGCTCGGGGTGTGTTGGTGTTAACAGGAGCTCCAGAAGAGGGGCATGCCTTGCCTCCTCTCCCGCCCCAGGTGATGGCTGGCAGATTTATAGGCCTCTGTCTAACCACCGGTGTAATTCCCTTAATACAAACCCTAAGGAATTGATCTCAGTTGGAGCACAGAGAAGCTGAAGGGGGATGGGGTAGGAGGAGGGGGAGGGAGTGAGAAGACTGGGCTGGCAGGGGCGGGGCTGGGCACTGCAGTCACCAAGAGGGTTAATTAGCTGCTGCTTAGCAGCTTTTGCCCTGGAGGGGGCAGGGGGCCATAGATAGCACTTTGGGGGTGAAGCCAGCCATTAGAGATCTGTCTGCTTGATGAGGGCTTGGCAAACTGGGGGCTGGTTCAGACCATTTGGGCCGATTGGGTTCTAGACCTGGAATGCAGTGAGAGGGCAGTAACCCTAATAGGGCTTTTGAGGAGGGGGTTTCAGTGGCTTTCCCTGTGGAGGGGGTTGTAAATGGATGGACTTCTGAGAAGACAGTATTGTGTCTCTTCAGGTCCTGATTTGGGGATCTGGACCACACAGGGAGTAGATTCAGGGCAGCGGGACTCAGAGCCATAGTGACGCACAGTGCATCTTGGCCCCAGCCTAGGAGCTGGCTCTCAAAATGAGATTCCTGCCCACTGTCATTCCTCCTGGAGTTCGCTGCCTCAGTTTCCCTAATGACTCTGGTGGTGATAACTTAGAAAGATCAAGTGACTGTGCCTGTTGAGAGAAGGAAGTAGGTAGGGAGTGTGCGTGTGAGTGTGTGCGGGTGTGGGTGTGTGTTGGAGAGGGATTCGGAAGCCCAAAGCCTGGGTTCAAGTTCCGGCACCTACACTTAGCAGCTGTGTGATACTGGGTGAGTCAAGTCATTCCTCTGAGCTTCAGACTTCTCATCTGTAAATTGGGAGTGACATTATCCACATGTGATGATGTTGGGAGAGTTAGGAGGGGCCACAATTTCCCTAGCTCACTGTCAGTGGTACTGTGCAGATTACTATGGGCAAGCCACAAGGGGAAGTGGGTCGGGGTAAGGGGCTGCAGAGGCTATCTGGGGAGTCAGAGGTGTCTGTTGGTCTCCCCTCCAGCTTGAGCCGGGCCGTCTCAGCCTCAGAGTCCCTGGTGGGGCCCCTCCAGGAGTGCTGCTGGGCCGTGGCAGTCAGCCTAGCCCGGCCAGCCTGGTGTCCCCAGCGTGGCTTCTGCCCCCACAGGCATGCGCATCCTTGTCACGTTGTTGCTGGACACACTGCCCATGCTGGGCAACGTCCTGCTGCTCTGCTTCTTCGTCTTCTTCATCTTTGGCATCGTCGGCGTCCAGCTGTGGGCAGGGCTGCTTCGGAATCGATGCTTCCTACCTGAGAATTTTAGCCTGTGAGTGGTGGACAGGGTCTGGGAGGACCTGGGAGTGGTTGTGGGGCTGGGGCACCCCCCACCAGTTCCTCACTTCTGGTTGCTACCGACATATCTGTTCTAACATCTGAGACATATCTGGTTCTCGAACTTGGCTACCCATTGGAACCACCTGGGGAGTTTTAAAAAGTACTGATGCCTGGGTGCCACCTCCAGAGATTCTGATTTCGTTGGTCTGGGGCTCAGCTTGGATGCAGAGATTTTTTAAACCCCTCCGGTGATCCTAATGTGCAGCAAAATTTGAAAACCACTATTCTAGTATGTGACCTTCCAACATCCTAAGTCTGGAGTCTCCCCACTCAGGCCTCATGCTCCTGGTGCCCACAAATCCCTGCCCTGCCCAGTCCCTTCCCCATTCTTGGTTCTGCCCTGCTTACCCTGTGTGCCTCGAGCACTCATGCCATCTCTCTCTTCCTGGGCCCTCTCCCTGGAGAGCCCACTCCCCAGCCTCACCCCTGTTCCCCTTCCCATCCTGCAGCCCCCTAAGCGTGGACCTGGAGCGCTATTACCAGACAGAGAATGAGGATGAGAGCCCCTTCATCTGCTCCCAGCCACGCGAGAACGGCATGCGGTCCTGCAGAAGCGTGCCCACCTTGCGTGGGGAGGGGGGCGGTGGCCCACCTTGTGGTCTGGACTATGAGGCCTACAACAGCTCCAGCAATACCACCTGTGTCAACTGGAACCAGTACTACACCAACTGCTCAGCGGGGGAGCACAACCCCTTCAAGGGCGCCATCAACTTTGACAACATTGGCTATGCCTGGATCGCCATCTTCCAGGTGGGGCAGCCTGGGCCCCGGGAGATTCCCCAGAACACCAGCCCCAGGACACAGCCCAGGATCGGAGTGGTCGCTCTCAGGGTTGGGGTGGGGGTTAAGGCCTCTGGAGGAGACTGGAGGAGGATTTGGTGGGCCCATAGTCAGCCTGCCCCTCTGCACCCCCTAGGTCATCACACTGGAGGGCTGGGTCGACATCATGTACTTTGTGATGGATGCTCATTCCTTCTACAATTTCATCTACTTCATCCTCCTCATCATCGTGAGTGACTCCTCAGATCCCCGTGGGGATGGGCGATCCTGGGGACACCCGTGGGAGCAGTCCAGAGAGGGGATAGTTTGTTCTGTCTGAAGTTTTCAGCTCTCAGGGCAAGTCCTGTACAGAGGGTATCTGTCATGTAGTAGGAGGGACACCAGATGCGGAGTCAGGAAGAAATCCAAGGTCAAGGAGGGACTTACTGCTACTGGAACCTTAGGCAAGTCATTCCTCTTGAGGCCCCCAGCACTGCTCTGGACCTCTGTTTCTTCATGGGTGAAATGGATGGTTCTCACCCTGAGATGATATCACCTCCCCTAGAGGGCACTTGGGAATGGGAAAGGGTGATTCTGGTTTTGATTTTTTTTAATAGCTTTATTGAGACATAACTCGCATATCATTCAATTCATCCCTTTAAATGAATCCAGTGGTTTTTTTTTTTAGCATGTTCGCAGAGTTCTGTTTTTCATAAGGACAAGGGGAGTGCAATTGGCAACTTGTTACTGGGGGAGGGGAGAGAAGCTAAACATCCTGAAATGCTTGCAAATAAAGAATTATTCCACCCAAAGTTCTGATCAGTGATCAATTGGTGTTAAATGCTGCCTGATCTCTTATTCCTGCCAGTTCAGAAATTGCAAGACTTTAGGAAGGCAGAAGACGGAGGCAAAAGCAGCAATATTTAATAGTTTTAATCACTACCATTCATAGTTAATAACTTCATCGCTACCACTTTGAGCCAATATTTATTGAGCACTTACTATGCACCAGCCCCTGATCTAAGCACTTTCAATGTGCTGGTGCATTTAATCCTCACCATAATCCTCTCCATTTTACAGATGAGGAAACCGACGTTTCCTCATTTATCTGACCCTACCAGGCGCTTTGCCTATGCTGTGTATTAATCTCCAAGAGTGGGGCATCACTGCTGACGTATGCTGTAACATCTGCTGCCTGTTTAATCCTCGTCGTCCCCTGTGAGGTGCCAGGGTAGGGATTGTGGTCCCCATCTCTTAAATGAGAACTTGGCGCCCCAGAGGGTGGGTCACTGGGCCAAAATCACACAGAAAGTAAGTGGCTGGGGCTAAGAATTCAGTTCCAGGCTAACGACTCCACATTCAGCCTTTCTTCCATGTCACCAAGAGGCCAACGACAGAGCCAGACAGAGGGACAGATATTGGGAGAAAGAGATTAAGAAAGATTAAGATCTACTCAGGACCTAGGACTAGCTCCAGAGAGAGAAGAACACAAAATGAGGCAGCTCCTGGTGAGTGAGAGACAGAGGGTAGGCCCTGAGAAAGAGCAAGTCCCCAAGGCCACCCCCTCCTGCCTGCGTAACTTCCCCTGGTGCGGAAGAGTGGGCAGGCTTGGGGCGAAGCCTGGCTGGAGGCCCGTTCCCATCCCTGGCCACCACCTCAAGGGGCGAGGCCAGTGCTTCAGGGAAGTGGGGTCTTCTCACCATGTGGCCCCCCCACCCCACTCCCTTTCCCTCGTGGGCTTGGTAGAGGGGGGAGGAAGCAGACAGGGAGATAAGGGGCCTAGTTTCCACCCTCCCACACACCCCCTGAAAAATCTTTCCTAACAGCTCTCTGGAATCACACTAGTGAAGCTAATTATCATAATTACTAGGACACGATCTAGAAAAAAAAAATCTGCTTTGTCACCATAAATATTCATTTCCTTCATTCGGGATTGTTATCCAAGCAATGGCCGTTCCAGAGTTCTGGGGAAACTGAGGCATGGATATGGGGACTGGGGGAGTGTGAGCAAGTCAGGTGGCAGCTTGACGGGTCTGTAGGGTCAAGGGTTCAACCCCTCCCCCATCTGAGGGAGGGGGGCACAGGGAAAACGGGGACAGATGAGGCCAATGGTCCCTGTTTTCAGATGAGGATACGTGGTCCCATTGCTAAGGGTCTCTCCCAAAGTCACACAGCTAGAATTGGGGCTAGAAGTAGGAGTCTTGTAAATGATGTTTTTGCCAAGATCTCAAGGCTCAATATAATTTGAAAACCCCGTGTCCCTAATATTGCATTCATTTCCACAGCATTTGCTACTCCTAATGGAAATTGCAGAAGGGTGCTGCGTCTCTGCAGGTGTGCGTGTTTAGGGACAGGGAATTTGAGAGATTGCAGGATAACACCATGTTCAATAGCAACATCTTGGAATTTCATAGAGCTTGATTCCAGTCTTAGCCTTGCTCTGAATTAGCTGAGTGATCTTGGGCAAATGCTTTGACCTCTCTGGGCCTCGGTTTCCTTACCTGTCTGATGGAGATTACAACAGCATCACCTCCTGAGGCTGTCTTAAAAATAAAATGAGATAATGCTTGGAAAATAACTGAGCGTGGTGCCTAGCGCATAGGAATTCCTCTGTATGTGGTGGCTGGCATTGTGATTCACTTTTCTTCAGGACGTCTCCTCTTCCTGTCCCCACCCCTACAGGTGGGCTCCTTCTTCATGATCAACCTGTGCCTGGTGGTGATTGCCACGCAGTTCTCAGAGACCAAGCAGAGGGAAAGCCAGCTGATGCGGGAGCAGCGTGTGCGGTTCCTGTCCAACGCCAGCACCCTGGCTAGCTTCTCTGAGCCCGGCAGCTGCTATGAGGAGCTGCTCAAGTACCTGGTGTACATCCTTCGTAAGGCAGCCCGCAGGCTGGCTCAGGTCTCTCGGGCAGCAGGTGTGCGGGCTGGGCTGCTCAGCAGCCCAGCACCCCTTGGGGGCCAGGAGACCCAGCCCAGCAGCAGCTGCTCTCGCTCTCACCGCCGCCTGTCCGTCCACCACCTGGTGCACCACCACCACCACCATCACCACCACTACCACCTGGGCAATGGAACGCTCAGGGTCCCCCGGGCCAGCCCAGAGATCCAGGACAGGGATGCCAATGGGTCCCGCCGGCTCATGCTGCCACCACCCTCGACGCCTGCCCTCTCCGGGGGCCCCCCAGGTGGCGCAGAGTCTGTGCACAGCTTCTACCATGCCGACTGCCACTTAGAGCCAGTCCGCTGCCAGGCACCCCGTCCCAGGTCCCCATCTGAGGTATCCGGCAGGACTGTGGGCAGCGGGAAGGTGTATCCCACCGTGCACACCAGCCCTCCACCGGAGACGCTGAAAGAGAAGGCACTAGTAGAGGTGGCTGCCAGCTCTGGGCCCGCAACCCTCACCAGCCTCAACATCCCACCTGGGCCCTACAGCTCCATGCACAAGCTGCTGGAGACACAGAGTACAGGTGACAGCTCTTGGGGGAGGTGTGTGGGTGCCCTTGTCTGGGAATCAGGTGGCGTCCCAGAGGGGACTAGGGGTCTGGAGTCAGAGGGACCAGGGCTCATATTCTCATGCTGCCTCTCATTGCTTAGGCACCTTCAACCAGTCACATCCCTGCTTTGAGCTCGAATTTTCTCATCTGCTAAAGTGGAAATCATAATTCCTACATCGTAATAGCAGTAACTATCATGTAATAAGCACCTGCTTCGTGCTGTTTGCAATAATGTCTAGCAACAGTTGCACAACGCAATGGCTGTGTGCCCGTCACATGCTTTGCAGGCAAAATCCCATTGGATCCTCTCTACCCATTAGGTGATAGCCTTTCTTAGCATCCTCATTGTGTGGATGAGAACCAGGAGGCTTGGAGAGGTTGCTTGACTCACCCAAGGCTGTGCTGTTGGTGAGGGGCGGACTCGGGGCGCACACTCAGGGCTCCCCGTTGTGAGGCTCAGAGAGGAAATGGTGTGTGACTGTGCCCAGCTTCATGCCCCACTGGCTAAACCTGAGTCTCATTGCCTCCGCACGGGGAGACCCAGTTCAGGGAGCTGCTTGTCTGATGGGTGAAACTCCCAGTGTCGTGGGGGCAGTGAGACACATAGGGACGTCGGGCTCTCCCCAGCAGACAGGTTCACTGTAGCTGCAGCCCACGGCCTGTGTTTCAGGAAGGATGTGGCACGTGGGGAGCAGCGGGATATTCGTGGGGATGTTACGTGGGAATGTGGGCTGGGACCAGAAGGTGCTATCACAGAACCCAGAGCGAAAGGTTTCTATGCCAGCTCCTCCACTACCCTGCCACGGGACGTGGGCCAGTCACATGCACCCACAATTTTATTTCCTCCTGTGTAAAAGGCAAGGCTGGGCCCATGATTACTGTCAGTGGGTGCTTACTGACTCCCTCCTGTGTGCAGATGCAGTCAAGGGGGAAATGTTGCTGAGAGCCCCCCCGGGGCCAGCTGGGGGCCTCCACATCCATGCGTTACCTGGTAGTCTCTGAGGTTCTCATATTCTGTGAGCAAAGCTGGATTTCAAGGGACATTAATGTCTCAGGCTAGGTCCCTGAGTGTGTGTGCATGAGTGCATCTAGTATGCATGTATGTGTCTGTGTCCGTGAAGGGGTCAAGTGTGTGTGTGTGCATGTGTGCATGCATGTGTCTGATGTTTATATGCATATGTAGGCACATGTGCTTGATGTGTGTAGGTGCATGTGCGATATGAAGCTCTTTCCTTGGTGTGTGTGCATGCACATGTGTGCATGTGTCTGGCATATGTGTCATGTGTGAATGTGTTTGTGCACACATGTGTTGGTATGTGCATGTATGTGTGCCCATGTGGTGGTGTGCAAATAGTATGAGTGTGTACACAAGTGTGTGCACCTGGAGCACGTGTGCAGGTGCACGTGTCTGGTGTGGGTGTGTGTGCAAGTGCACGTGTGTGGGCGTGTCTTAAGGATCCCTTGGAAAGTGCTGCTCAGAGCAGTGTTTTGCAGGCCTGGCTTCTGGGAAGGGGAAGGGGAGTGAGGCTCCTTGCTGAAGTCACCTAGGATATAGGAGCTGTCCAGGATCTCAGAGGACATCCAGGCCACCTCTCTGAGCCCCAGGACACTCAGCAGTGACTGCCAATGAAGTGCTATTGACATCAGGGCATCTTGTGGGTCAGGACTGCCCACCTTGCAGGACATTCTACACCCCTGGCCCACTAAGTGCCTGGCACCCCATCGCTGTAACAACCCCAGACTCCCTGACACATTTTACACTTACTTGAAGGGCAGGGTAGCCCCAGGTATGAGACTCTGGAGCCTCTCACCTGTACTCTTCTGTTCCAGGTGCCTGCCAAAGCTCTTGCAAGATCTCCAGCCCTTGCTTGAAGGCAGACAGTGGAGCCTCTGGTCCAGACAGCTGCCCCTACTGTGCCCGGGTGGGGGCAGGGGAGGTAGAGCTCGCCGACCGTGAAATGCCTGACTCAGACAGCGAGGCGGTTTATGAGTTCACACAGGATGCCCAGCACAGTGACCTCCGGGACCCCCACAGCCGGCGGCAACGGAGCCTGGGCCCAGATGCAGAGCCCAGCTCTGTGCTGGCCTTCTGGAGGCTAATCTGTGACACCTTCCGAAAGATTGTGGACAGCAAGTACTTTGGCCGGGGAATCATGATTGCCATCCTGGTCAATACACTCAGCATGGGCATCGAATACCATGAGCAGGTAGGGGTGTGGCAGAGGCAGGGCTCCTGCCAGCTGCTTTTCGTCTGGGGCTGGGGCCTTCTACCTCCCTCCGCACCCCTCCTCCTGTGCTCTGCTTCCTCTCCGTGCTGCTAGCCCGCCTGGCAGGGAGGAGGGGAGGTGGGTGATGGAGCAATGCATGGAGATTCTCTAGAGGGAATGTTTAAAGTCTCTGAGTATGGAGGTCACCCTGGGCAGGCCACAGGGTATGTTCTACCCGGGAAGGCTTCTCAGAGGAGCCTGGCTTTGAAGGATGTGAACAAGTGGTGAGCGTCAGCATGTGGGGAGAGGCACGTCCCTGAGAGAGGTTTGGGTCTTTGGAGAAGGTATAGTGGGGAGTGGGGGTGTTGGAGGTTCCCTGGCATCCATCTGACCCACTAAGTCTGGGTGTGACTGATTGGAGGCAGGAGGGGCCATGTGAACGGGGTGCAGAGGGGAGGGTGGGTGCCTGCGCCTGGGTGGAATGAAGGCCTGTTGGGGTCAGGGAGGGAGGCCGTCCTTCCTGGCCTCCCGTCTGGGAGCCATGCTGTGAACCAGGGCAGCTTAGGGTGGATGAGAGTGCCCAGCATGGCAAGGGGATTGAAACCATCGCGTTTGAGGAATCGTTCTAAGAACCGGGATGTTTAGTGAGGAGGAGAGAGGGCTCAGCAGGGACAGGCAAGCTGTCTTCAAATATTTGAAGGGCTGTCATGTGGAAGAGGAAGCAGGCTTGTTTTGTGGGGCTGATGGCTGCAAGCAGTAGGATCTGGGCTGAGGGGGAGGAGGCTTTTCTAACCCTTAGAGCTATGCAGAGACAGAAAGGGTAGCCTGGGGGACCCCACTGATCCCCCACCATGAGCTGAGGCTGCATGCTTGTTGGGGGTCCAAGCAGGCACCATGGGTCCTCACAACTAGGTTTGGCTCCCTCTTCCACAGGGTTCTTTCCAGAAGTCGCTCCCCCTCCCCCAAGTCTGGCCTTCCAGGTCACCCCCGTGGCTGATTCTTGGAAAAGGAGAGAGGCTAGCAAGCAGGTGCTGCAGTTCATGGTCTGCCCAGGCTCTGCTCGCCTGGGTGTTCTGGCTTCCCTGGGGCAGCAGGGAGGCACTGGGCCTTCAGAACCCAACCTTCCCTGGTTTGGAATGAAGGTCATGCACCTCCCCACCTCCACACCCTCCCAATCGGGAGCAGAGGTGGAGGAGACCAGAGGTGTGGAGTGGCTCCCACACCAGCACAGTACTCTGTGGAAGGGGCATCTCGAGCAGGTGGTACAGGCAGGGTGGTACAGGCATGCTGGGAGGTCTGGGTTGAGGCTGAGGGGCACAGGTCAAGCTGGGTCTGGAGCAGACTGTGAGGTGTTCGCTTTTCTGGGGGATTCGAAGTCCCCCCCACCCCAATGAACTCTGCACCTGCAGTATTTCGAGCACCCAGCTTTTACCCAAGACTGCCTGACCTGGCCAGGTGCACCCCTCCCCATCACCATCACCGCACATTGGCGTCCCTTCCTCTAGCCTCCACAGTGCCCCCTCCAAGTAGCCATGAGGTGGAGAGAGCCTGGGACCCTGGCTGCAGTGCCAGCGGGTGGGTGCGCATAACACCACGATGGGCATGTTGTGTCTGGGCTGCGTGGGTGTGGTTGTGTGTGCACATGCCCACTCTGCTCGCCTCCCAGGGAGAGGTGCTCCACTCTGCCAGATTGGTGGTGGTGGGGAGTGGGCAGCATTTTCTGCTTCCAGGACCCAGGTGGTGACAGCCCCTAACCTCCCATTACTCAGGCTCCTTTCCCTCACCCCTTTTCTGGCCATGGTCAGGTGCCCCTCCCTCAGGGGGCACCTCCCCAAGTGCCCTCTCCCTACCCCTGGGGGATGCACCCAGCAGTCCCTGCCCAGCTGATGCTGCTGGTGGAGGTTTTGATTGCACTGGGAAGAAGCTGAGTCACACAGACCCAGGGCAGATGAAGCCTCGGCAAGAGGGCTTTCAGTTAAACGTGAAGAAGGACGCCCCTTTGGAGAGGAGGCAGCAGCCATCAGTCAGGGCTGCCTGCACCATCTCCTTGCTCAGGTTCCTGAGGAAGGGCGGGGACAGCCCAGGGCTCCTAAGTCCTCAGCAGCGCGGAGGCCTCACTCAGTGGCAGCAGTGTCTGCTCCAGGGAGGGTTTTGTCCCCATACCTGGTTGCTGAGGGCCCCATGGGGGTGAGTGGGAGTCCCCAGCAGGCTGGGCAGATGACTGACAGCTGCCCAGCGGGCTCAGGGGCGCGGAGAGTAAGAAGTCCCAGAAGCTGCCATGGCCCTGTGCTTGCAGGCACTGCGGCGTGAACGTCCCGCCATCTGGGCCCCGGAGCCTGAGCATGCTGGGGGCGGGGGGTTGCCAGGGAAGGCAGCGAGGAGGTGTGGGGGGCTGAGACAGAAACACAGAGTGGGCACAGTGAGGGAGACAGAGACACACGGGGGGATGGACACGCAGAGGGAGACAGAGGAGGCTGATGCGGGCGAGACAGAGGCACAGAGGGCAAGATGGAGACGGGGGAGGAGGGCAGGGAAGAGAGACACGCAGGCAGCGGATAAAGGATGTGGAGGCAGAGATGAGCCACAGCAGAGATAGACAGAGACAAATGGAACCACAGAGACACATGGGGAGACAGAGACACAGAGAGGGAGTTGAAGACAGAGACTGAGTCCCAGATGCAAATGAGGACAGAGATGGGGTGGGATGGAGAGACAGAGACTCCCCTGGAGCTGGCTGCGTGAGGTGCCGCCGTGTGGAGGGAGAGCAGCTGCTGACAGAGGAGGCTCATGGCTTCCCTGCGGTGCCCTTAATGAGGCAATTGTGTCCATTGATCCTGGAATCGATCAGATTGGGGGGGCCCTGGAGAGGGTGTTGCTGGTGCTTCGCCAGAGGAGCCCCTGCCCTCCCTCCCGGCTATCACCGCTGCCCTCTGCAGACCCTGTTCTCTCCCACCATCCCCTGGCTGACTCCTCATTCACTTGTCCTGTCCCCCCAACCTGTGCTACCCTACCATCCTCCTGACTGAGGAAGCACCTATATGTCATACGCTGCTCCGCCCGGGGCTGGCCCCATGCTATCTTCTCTCTCCTGCTTCCTCCACCCCTTAACCACCAGCTGGAGGAGAACTGGCAGGATTGGTTTGTCCAGAGGGCTGGTAAGGAGGACAAGAACCCAGGAGACTGAGGAGAGAGCAAGAAAATGACTTGATGTTGAAGTGTGATCTGATATGGGGCCAGCCTACATGTGTGCCCCATCCGCTCAGGGCAGTACATGGAGCCCAGAACCTTTTTCCAATTCGTCCTTTTGCACTGGAGTTGGACCTAAGCAGTGATTTACTGGTAAATGTTTAACAACCAGCCCTCCTAAAATAATGAAGTCCTGATCTGTAGCATTTGCCTATTTCCATGGTGTAAAGGCTCCCACCATAGCTGGTTTTAAGCTACCAACACGATTCCACTGAATGTGGGGTTGGGAAGAGACGTGGACAATTGGTCCTCCCAAGCCAGTGAGAAACAGCTCCAGCACACCACTGGGCTCAAGGCACTGTCCTTCTTTTTAAAGAGGTCACAACAAGTAAACAGTCATATTTACTTGATGTGGCACATGCTCAGAGAAGGATGCATGGAGGAGGAGCCCTTAACCCAGACTGGAGAAGGAATTCAGGGAGGGCTCCATGTAGGAGATGACCTCTGGGCTGAGTTTGAAGGAAGAGGAGGACATAGCCAGTGAAGGTGGAGGGTAGGGCACAGTATGAGGGCTCCTGCAGTGGTCCAGGCAGTTCATACTACATCTTCATCCCTGGAAATGGAGAGCAGAGGGCTGGGGAGAGCTGGCTGGAAGCTGGATCTGCAGGACTCAATCAGCTGGAAATGTGGGTTGAGAGGAGGCAGCAAGGATGACACCCAGGTTTCTACCTGGGGTAGGAGCAATGTGGCTTGAGCAGATGTGGGCTGGGGGACATGTTGCATACAAGGTGCCTGCAAGCCATCCTGACCATATCCAGCAGACTGTTAGAGCTCAGAAAAGAGGTTGCCTTCTCCTCTGTGTCTCACCTGGGTCTGCACTGGGGCCAGACCTCTCCAGGAAGAGGGGAGAGTGCACGAGTGGGGCCTTGGAGACACAGGAGCTTCCTAACATCTCCTTCCTGGCTCTGGGTCATGGTGGGGTGGGGGACAGGTGCTAGTCTCATGTTCTAGAAGAGGGACAACAGCATGTGGGGAGAGGGGAGCTACATGTAGCCCAGTGGTCTCCTGGGCCGTAGACAGGGAGAGGAGGGGGAGGGTCCAGGGTAGACGGCCTTGCAGGCTGAGAGAGGACAGGGCAGGTGATGACTCTGCTCATTGCTCACACTCTGGGGCCGTCCTGTCACTCCAGATACATGTCCAGAGAGGGTTTCTATTTATAAGTGAGTGAGGTTGGCTGTTCAAGGCGAGAGAAGCTGGGGGTGGGGCAGGGGGAGGTGGTCCAGATATGCTAAGTATTAACTTTGAAGGAGGTCATAGACTCCTTTTCAGTTCTGCTGAAGGCTGGGGATCCTCTCCCCAGAAAATACCCACATGCATGGACACCCTAAATGTGGCCTTTGAGGGCAAAGGTTTATGGACACCTCCCACCCCAGCCAGTCCCTTGGTCTCCAGATAGAGGAGCCCTGGCTGAAGAGCTGGGGCTGAGGACCGAGCAGAGCTTTGGGGGATGATCCTTTACAGCTGACTGGCCCCAGACATTCAAAGGCTATCTGGTGTGGGAGGGAGAGGGGCATTGTTTTGGAGATGTCTGCTAAGGTGTTCTCTTGTTCTTTTAGGCATCCCCTGGCTCCACGCTCTCCCAGTTCCACAAACAAGGGGAGCATATCCTGTGCACAGCACACTAGAATAGAACACTAGAATATTGGGGGGTTGAAAGCTGAGCCAGAAACACCCAAGAAATGTAGGTTCTGGTGGAAAAGTCATTCTGTTTCATGGATGATTATGCCAAATGCCGCAAGAGAGGCTTCAGGGGACAAAGGAGAGCTGCTCAACCCCAGCTGTCCTTTGGAAGGGTTTCACGAAGTTGGTGGCTTTTGAACGGAGCCTCGAAAGATGAATGGAATTGACAGTGGCTTGGGTGGTGGAGGTAGGGGGAGGTGGGAGATGGAGGGGTGGGTAGGAGCGGAGAGATCTAGGTGGAGAGATTAGGGCACATGCACAGGGTGGCACTGGATGCTCTGAAGGACAGTCAGGTTTTCCTCCCTGCCCTGGCCCCGAGTTGTCTGAGCAGGGATTGATGTTAGCCCAGCGGGGCTGAAGGAAGCCGGTGCTTCCCATAGGTGCAGGCTGGGTGGGGGAGGGCCTGGAGGCTATTTCTGTTGTTCAGATCAGAGGCAAAGAGGGCCCCAAGTAAGGCCATAGCTATAGGAACAAGGGGGTGTGGGTAGGACGCAATTTCATTGGCAGGTTCTCTGGGCCAGGGCACCTTAGTGTCTGGAGGGATGAAGGGCGGGCAAGAATCCTAGAGAACCCAAAGTTTCTAAGGCAGAATCCTGATCATGATGGCGCCGCCCGGGAAGGAGCAGGTTTGGGAGAGGAGGTGAGAGGGTTTGTTTTGGATGCGCTGAGTTTGAGATGGCTGTGGGCCATCCTGGGAGGGAGATCAGGCAGGCTCTGGATCTCTGGATGAGAAGCCAGGAGCTTGGAGAGATTGTTTAGTGTCGTCTACACCCCAGTGACAGCCAGAGAGGTAGGAGTGGGGGTGCTGGTGGAGGGAGCAGGCTTAGACTGAACTCTGAGGAATGCTGGCCTGAGGGAAGAGAGGCGTTGAAAGGAGCACTAGGAGGGGGAGGAGGTGGTTGCTCAGGGTCGGGGAAGCCAAGGGAGGCTGGGCTTGCAGCGGGAGGGGCCGGTCTAGGCTCAGCTGCTGCCGAGGCATCCACTAAGAGGAGGGCTGGGAAGAGGGTCCCTGGACAGAGCTGGAGCTGTGGGGCCCAGAGTTCAGAACTGAATGGGTCTCGAGTCCCACAGAAGCTTTCTGCTTTTAGGCAAGGGAGAAGGAGATTGAAGAAGTGATGGATGCAGGCATAACTGATAGGCCAGGGCCCAGGGAAGCCTGGGGGGTGGGGTGGGGCGGGGGAGCGCATCAAAGTGCAGGTGTAGGAACGACTGGCTCCCTTCCAGGAGAGGAAGAGAGACAGTGGGGTGCACAACACAGAGCTCTTTGGAGGAGGGACATGGAGCCCCCCCATATAAGCCTGCAACGAGGGGCCAGGTAGGGGGTAGAGCAGAGTCCAGAAGATTTGAAGCAGCTCCTGGGGGAGAGAGGAGACCTAAGAAGGGAGGAACCAGGGACTGTGAATAAAGGCATGAGACAGCCATGGGGCCACCACCCGCAGGGAATCACTTGTCCAGTCAGCACAGGTTCGTGCCTCTCTCAAGCGACACTCAGCACTTCCAGAGCCGCAGAGGAGAGGAGGAGGGCAAGGGCACTTACCTGGGCTGGGGCTGGGCAGGGCAGGAGCCCTTGAAAGTCTTTGTCAGAAGGGCAGCCTTTATGTGGCCTGCTGGGGCCCACCATGGTCTAGAGGCTGTCCAGGTGGACAAGGCACAGGGGCTGCAGCTCCAGCATTTTATTATGTATTTATTTTAAGAGATAGAATCTTGATCTGCCCCCTGGGGTGGAACGCAGTGGCTTGATCATGGCTCACTACAGCCTGGAACTTCTGGACTCAAGCGATCCTCCCGCCCCAGCCTCCTCAGTAGGCGGAACTATCCTCCCACCCCAGCCTCCTCAGTAGGCGGAACTATCCTCCCACCCCAGCCTCCTCAGTAGGCGGAACTATGGGCACCTGCTACCACGCCTGGCTACAGCTCCAGAATTTTAAGTAGCAGGGGCCTTGGGCCAGCCGTCTTGAAGCTGAGTGGGCACCGTGAGTGTGCTGTGCCTAGTTAGCTTGTGTGTTTACTTTCGAGGGCTTTGGGGAGCTGGGAAAGATCATGTCACCTACACCCCAATGACAGCGGGAGAGGTGGGAGTGGGGGTGCTGGTGAGGGGAAAAAGCTTAGAATGAACTCTGAGGAATGTTGCCCTGAGGGGAGAGAGGCAGTGACTGCAGCTAAAGCCTCTCTTTGGCATTGCCTCTGATTAGGAGGCCCTGGGGGCACCATGACACCTAGCAGTGTGCCCAGTGGGCAGGAGGGTGCAGGAGGGAGGATCCAAGCTGGAGAGCTTCCAGGGGGCTGGGAAAGACCAGGACCGTGATCTACATGATGAGGCCTGTGAGATTTCCAGGAAACCTCCTGCCACTGAGGTGTTCTCTGACTTCCCACGCCTCCTTGAAGGCTTGCCTCCCACTGACCCAGTGACCCTCACTGCCTCACTGCAGCCTGTCTGGGCCCCTGTCCTGGGTGGGTGGGAGCAGCAGGAAGGCCCATCAAAAGCAGAGGTGAGGTAAGCCGAGGAGTCTCAATGGAAGAGCAGAGATTTCAGGGTCAGTGGAGCAGATGGAAGCTGGGGTGATGGCGGCTGGCTGGGGTAGGGCTTGGGCAAAGCAGGAGTGACTGGTCCAAGCCTCTGCTCAGCTCTGGCCAGGCCTGTCCAGCCTCTCATGCCCTCCCTGCAAGAGGCACATCACTGTCTGCCAGAGCTGACTCTCAGGCCTCCTGCCTGGACCGCTGCAGTATCCTAATTGGTTTCTGTCTCTACCTTCCAAGCCATCCACACGCTGCCACCACTGCAGCCAGATTAATCTTCTTAATACACTGCTTTGCACATTTCCTCCCTCCCTTCCCACCCACCCAGGGCTTCAGTGGCAGCGTGATAGGCAGAGACAGGTCCAGCCGGAGTCAGGGAGCAGAGGAAGGCTGTTCCCCCGGCCCTGCCGACCTTGTAGCCTTGTCTCCCACCAGCCCCTCTCACCCTTTGATCTGGGCAGACCACTTGATTCTTGGTTCTGCAGTGTGCCCTGCACACCCCTTCCCTTGCTGCCCCCAGTTGGGGACACCTCCGTGGACATCCTCCCGGGCTGTCCTCCCCACTGGCCCACTGACCTCAGCCAGGATTGAGCTTCTGTGGCTCCTGGGTTTTGTCCCCAGTGTGGTGTTTAGTTGCAGCCTTGCAGATATCGGTCCTGCCATGTGTGAGCTTGGCCCTGGGCTGGGGTTTCTCACAGGCTTTCACTCCTTTCTTCTGTAGAGCAGCCTCCCAGGAGGTAGTGTTACCCTGTTTAACAGAAGAGGCCACTGGGGATCTGAGAGGCAAAGGGACTTGCCCAAGGTCACATAGGAAGAAAGTCTCAGAGTTGGTGGTACCTTTCTAACACCAGTGTTCGGCACCCAGAGGGCACACTTAGGGCTAGTTGATGGAGCTGCTGTGGGGCTTGGGGAGCCCTTGTGCTGGGAAGTACTGAGCAGCTTACCGCTGCTGTAAGGTGACAGCCCGAGGGGAGGCGTTATGAGATGGGAGATGGAGATTTACAATCTGCATCAGCACAGACAAGAGACCTGGGGCCTCTGGGTGGGATAAGCTCAGGCTGCCTGGCCTCATTTCACAGAAAGCTCCACTGGGCCTTGACATCTGTGAACAGCAGGAAGGATGCAGGCTAGACCTGGGAAGGGACTTCCACAGCTGGGGACGGCCAGTGAGGGGAGGCTGGCTCCAGCCTGATGGGTTTGTGTGCTCTCTGCCTGTGCTATGTCTGGGTGTATGGTGGGGGCGACGTTGTGGAAAGGGTCTTGAGGACAGAGATGTAGAGCAAGGCACAACGGACCCGGCTATGCACCTCTCCAGGAGGGCGGTGTGACCTCCATCAAGGCACCACACCCCTCGGAGCCTCAGTTTCCCAGACTGTCGAGGAGGCTCACAGCCCTCCCTCGTTTCGTTGTGAGCAGGGAGGAAATGAAATCCCAGGAGGAGGTCTTCAGCCTAGTTGGTCTGTGGTGGGCACTGGCAGATGTTGGCTCCACCCCTGCCCCTTTTCAACCGTAATTACAGCTCCAGTCCCTGGGGCAACCTTGTTGCTAAGATTGTGTCTCAGTGTCCTCATCCTGCATTTTCAGATCGTTCCCAGCCTCCAATTTAGTAACTTGGACAGACCTGGCTATCTGGGAGAGGAGGGCTCTTTTTTCCATGGCTCACTGGAGGGAATACCAGGGCCCTGGAGAAGACGACTCATTGACCCTTAGTGTTGCAGGGAGACTAGAGAGAGCGAGGCAGGGCCCTTTCCACCCGCATCAGGCTGCCCTGCTTCTCCATGCCCGGAGCCACTTGGCTGGGCAAGAGAGGGGTTCCAGCCTTTGCTGGCACCGCCCTTGACAAGGACCAATGAGGCAGGCCTTATGGGGCGGCAGGCCTCGCAGGAGCCCAGCATCATCCTTCTCCATGAGCCTCTCGGCGGTGTGCAGGAGAGTGAGGTGTGCACGTGACCACGAGCCGTCGGTACAGACTCCTGAGAGCCCTGTCGATAACACTGGGGAGTGAAGAGAACAGTCTCCTTCTCCACACACAGTAGCAGCTGGACTTTTAGAATTCACTGATTGAGTAAATATGTGACATCAAAAGCTAGTGTGTTTTCAACGACTTTTAAAAGAACATTTCATTAATTTTTATTTTTAGCAGCTTTTTGGGGGTATGGTTTACATGCCATGAAATTTGCCCATTATAAGTGTACCTCGGCTGTGTCTTCACATTGAGTTGGTCTTTATTCCCAGAGCTCTGTTGATTTGAATATAATTTTATCTACATTAGAAGACATGTTGTGTATCCAGTCCGCTATGTGTCTGGATTCACAAGCCCTTTACCATCACCGTGGCTTGGTTCCGAATCCTGACTGTGTAATATTCTAGGAGTCAGAGGGATGTGGGATTGGGCCCCACCCCAGCTCTTCCTGCCCTGTGACTTTGAACTGGTCACCCTCCATCTCTTGGCGTCTTTTGCTCCTCTGAGACTAGCATGGCAGGAGTACTGTGTGAATGGCATGAGGGGAGGTGCATGGTGGGCCAGAGAACCCGTAAGACATCATACCTGTGTGTGGTCCATGTTCATTTTAATCTAATCCAAGGCCCGAAAACACAGCAAGTGGCAGAGTGACAGGGAGGAGGGTTCGCCGACTCCTGCTCCCTGGCAGACCGGACTTGGAAGCACAGAGGGGGGATCCACTTGGGCAGGTGGGGTCTGAGCCCAGGGCTTTATGTGCATTGATCCCGGCCCCGCCCCACCTCCCGTACTGTGCTCACGCTGGAGACACTTAATGGCCCTGTGTGACCTGGCTAACCAGGTCAGGTGGCAGTGCCTCCACTCACAATCCACGGAGCAACGACTTACTTGGGATCTGCTGTAGCAACAGGCTCCATGCCATACCGGCCCCCACGACAGCCGCTCCCCCTCTGTACAGCTGGCTCTCTGCCTGCCTGCTGGCCCTGGCTCTGCCCCCAGGCCTGTCTTTGTACAGTCTGAAAGCTTATCTCCCTCTGAGTGGCTGCTGACCCTGAGGCCCCCAAATGCCCCTCACCTGCTAGTCAGAAGCCCCTTGTTCCGAGTCTCTCCACCTCCCACCCAAGCTGACCGCACAAACTAGGGCCATTAGGATACATTTGGTTGTCCCCAGGCCTGGCTGTGGACTTGGTTGGGCAGCTGGCCAGATGAGGCAGTGAGAAGCAAGGAGAGGTGTCTGATGGAATGAGGGCCTCATTTGATTGTTTCATTAACCCAAACTTTTTAAGCACCTACTATGGACTTGGCCTCTGCCCTCCAGGCCAGACACCTAGTTTGTCCAGATATCCATCAGGTGGACAGTGGGGTCCATTGAGCCAACTATATCTCTTCTTGCTTCCCCAGCCCTCTGCCTGGCCACACCCCTCCCTTCTTCAACCAGAACCAGGCTTAGGTTGCTCCTGGTCCCCCCACCTTGTGCCACCCCACCCAAGCCCTTGCCTGGGGAGACTCCACAAACCCTCAGGCGTTCAAGGGCTGCCTCTCTCCCAACTAAGCCTTTCTCTGTGTGTTCACCCCTCACCTTTTCTCCCCTGAACTCCCAGACTTGCTGCCTGGATAATTTATTTTGGCACTGAAGCATTTAAGCCCTGTTGTGGTTATTCAGCTGTTTTGTGTGTGTACAACGTGTTTCTAGCAGACACTGAGCTCCTGGGAGGCAGGGCGTGTGGCTGGCATGTTTTTGCAGCTCCTTTAATGCCTAGTGCATTGCTAGGCACTTCATATTGAAAGCGAGGTCACTAGTGAGCTGGAATGGCAGATGAGACAGGGTTCGTCATTAGTCCTTCTGAGGACTCTCTAGGGTGCATCCTCGGTCCCTATCCCAGATTCGGGTAGGGAGCATGAAAGGAAATACCTCCAGTGTTTCACATTTGGCCAGAAAGGTTGCGAATCTTGCTGAGGGTCACACAGTGAGTGACAGGATAGGTTGTCCCGGGCTCAGGCTGGTCTCCTCAACTGTGATAACCCTTCCTGGGTGTCTGGGTGTCTCCATTCTGCCTATCACCATGTGTGCGATTGGGAATGTGTGCATTTCTCTCTCTCTCTCTCTCTCTCTGTGTGTGTGTGTGTGTGTGTGTGTGTCTGGAAGGAAGCAAGAGTAGCCAGCTGTTGTCCAAGAGAAGGCTGCCAAGTCCACAGAGTAATTGTGGAATACGTGTGGCGTTGTGTGGGGCTTCGTGACCGGGTGTGTCTGTGAGGCCTTGGCAATCACCCTCTGACATCCGCCAGCATTGTCGTGCTGCTGGCCTGGGCCCGCTAGGCTGACATTGTAACCTAGGTCAAGATGGGCCATGCAGCTCCCAGCAGGAGATAGGGCGGAACCCACAGCACAGGCCTTCCGTTAAGCCTGTGGCCCCTGAATCTGAGACCCAGAGCTGGGGAATGGCTGCGGCTATGCGTTTCACGTGGCTCTTTCCTGGGGCCCTGCCCCTGGGTGCATTTCCTCCTGGAGCCTTTGGGGCAGGGTCCTCCCCATGGGCCTGAGCATCCAGCAACCTCTCCACACAAGCTTGCTGTTCCTGCTCCTCCTCCCTCTGGTGTCCCATGTTTGGAGGACTGGGTCGAGGAGCTCGGGGATAAACCAGCTGCCTCACATCCCACCCTGCCCTGCAGCCCGAGGAGCTTACCAACGCCCTAGAAATCAGCAACATCGTCTTTACCAGCCTCTTTGCCCTGGAGATGCTGCTGAAGCTGCTCGTGTATGGTCCCTTTGGCTATATCAAGAATCCCTACAACATCTTCGATGGTGTCATTGTGGTCATCAGGTATGACTACCCCCCGCCACTGACTCTCACTTGAGGAATGCCAGCAGGGGTGGCTTGGGGCCAGGGGCAATGCCACCTATTCCCCTGGGGTGGAGGGGTCTGGAGTCAGGCCCCACTGACCCCACGGGATCTGCCACTCCCCCTAGGTGGGGGGCTGTCTGTGTCCCCATGCCCCCTCCATCTCTCTCTTGGCCCCACCTTGCTCATGTGGACCTTGGGCTCACCTCTTCATTGCCCAGGACCCTCTTTAGTCTCCTCTCCCCACTTCTACCTCTTGTCCTTGACCCCACCCAGGCCTGGGATGGGCGAGGGTTGGGGATTGGCTTTAGAGAGGAGTTGGAAGAAGTATGGGGCCCAGCCAGCTGCCCGGCTCGAAAAGTGCTTGGAAACCATCTCAGACACCAGCAACTTGCTTTAGGGTTTCCAAGACCTTGGGAAAGTGCTCCTTCCTCCCCAGGCCTGGGGCCAGGAGAACCACTTTATTGCCTTTGGAATTGGCTTTAGATTTCATTAGAAGAGAACAAAGCAAATATTCCATAACTTGATGCAGTTGCATTGGCCAAATTTAGGGAGGGGGCTGTCTGCTGCCAGGATGTGATCTCTGGCAGGGATGAGAGGGCAGAGGGGGCTGGGCTGTCACCCAAATCCTCTCTATCTCGGAGGCTCCTGCTTGGAGGTCTGGGTGCCCACCTGTGCCCCATTTTCTCTTGATGTGCCCGCTCAGCCAGGCCCTTGGGTACTACTGAGTCCTCTCGAGGGAGTAGGGAGAAGAGTGAAGGTGCAGGGGGCTCAGGCTGCCTGCCCCTTTTGCAGCGTGTGGGAGATCGTGGGCCAGCAGGGGGGCGGCCTGTCGGTGCTGCGGACCTTCCGCCTGATGCGCGTGCTGAAGCTGGTGCGCTTCCTGCCGGCGCTGCAGCGGCAGCTGGTGGTGCTCATGAAGACCATGGACAACGTGGCCACCTTCTGCATGCTGCTCATGCTCTTCATCTTCATCTTCAGGTGAGGGCGGCGTGGCACCGTGCCAGCTGAGAGACTGGCCAGGCTGGGGGCAGGAGGGCCTGAGGGGTGGGGAGCACTGGGCTCTGACCCCTAGCTTGTGACCCCCTTGTGCCCACAGCATCCTGGGCATGCATCTCTTCGGCTGCAAGTTTGCCTCCGAGCGGGATGGGGACACCCTGCCAGACCGGAAGAATTTTGACTCCTTGCTCTGGGCCATCGTCACTGTCTTTCAGGTGCGAGGGTAACAGGGCAGGGCGTGGACAGGGACCGTCAGGTGCTGCTAGTATAGGCCCTGACTTCTGTCCTCTGCCCACAGATCCTCACCCAGGAGGACTGGAACAAAGTCCTGTACAATGGTATGGCCTCCACGTCATCCTGGGCAGCCCTTTACTTCATTGCCCTCATGACCTTCGGCAACTACGTGCTCTTCAATTTGCTGGTCGCTATTCTGGTGGAGGGCTTCCAGGCGGAGGTAACCCGCTGCCCTGCCCACCTCACCCTGCCCATAGCAGTCCCACTTCCAATGGGCTGCCTGTCATGAGCTCCTCCCTCAACTTTGGGGGCCTGGGAGGTCCCACAGGAAGCGCCTCTTAGACTAAGCCAGGGTAGACCAGGGATGGGAGGCTCCGGGTCTCATGCAGCCCGTTGTCACATGGGACACAGGATGGTTGTGTGGGGTTCCTGCGCCGAAGCTTAGCTACCGAGTAGATATCCCTTTCGGAGTTGGCTAGACCCCTTCCCCAGAGAGGCAGACCAGATCAGTGTCTGCCTGTGGTACAGCTGGACTCCTGAGCACAGTGCTCTATGGAACACCTGGAGAGGACTCCTCTGAGCCGAGAGGTGCAGGAAGCTTGTGTGCAAGTCATCTGAGCTCTGACTGAGCAGATGAAGATGCCACTAAGACCAGGGCAGGGCTTAGCTGCCCAGGGTGAGAAATGAGCCCAATTAGCTACGGGCATGGCAGAGATGAGCGTCCTATTTCCAGCCCAGGCTCCATCACCTTCGTCACAGGCAGCGTCATCAATTAATATTGATTTACATTGATCCTGCCCTTGCCGTGTCAGCAAGCAGCCTCTGCCCAAAGGGCTGCACCCCTTCCTCTCCCTCAGCTCTGCCTCTCTTCCCACCCAAGCCCCTAGACCCATCCCAGCTTGCTGGGGCCTCAAACAGGGCAGTTTGACCCAACCTAGAAATGCTGCAGGTTGGGTCTGGAGAAGCTCTTGGTCCAGTTCTCTCCGGGTGACCCGGATGGAAACTCCCGCTGCGGCCTGGTCTATAAATACCCAGCACACGGTGGAAAAACAAAAATCTATTTTCCGACTCTTTCCCAGTCTTGCAAGGGAGGGCTTTTCCCTGTAGGCCGGCTGGGTTGGTGGGGTGCAGCGTATCTGTCCCACACTGGCCTTTCTCCCCGCTACCGTTTTCAGTCTGTAGTTATCCGTTACCGCATTTCCTTCCCACTATGGGGCAGCCAGGGCAGCTGGTGGGGGAGGCTTTGGTGATGGCTGTGCCTCTTGCAGGGAGGGATGCCAGTATGCTCCCTGGAATGGGACACTAATTTGGGGGTTCCCTGAGGCCTGAAGAATTAAGGGGCACCACAGTGCTCCCACAAGAGCCAGTAGACTCACTCTGCTGCTGCTCAGGGCCTATAAGAGGAGGAGCTGAGTGAGGACCGGGCTTCCTGGCCCCTTCCAAAGGCCGCTCCTGCCAGCCACGGTTCCCTCAGAAAAACTCCCGTGCAACTCTGTGGAGGGAAATGGAAAACACCGCGAGCCTATTCCCCTCCCCTCCTCTGCCACTCAGCCGCCAAGGCAGTCTGCAGGTGCCCAGCACAGATGGCCCCCTCCCCAGCACTCAGCCCTTTCAGCAAACACCTTGTTAACTTGAGTGCAGCCGCCCGTGGCCTGGTTGCTAGGCAACAGCAAAGCTGGAGTGTGGGAATGAGAGCAGCCTGGCCCTGGGGCAGCCTGGTCACTCTGGCCCTGCTGGGGGCCTGGGAGCTGCCCCAGTGTGAGGGCTCAACAAGGCCCGGCAGCCACACCCTCCCCAACCTTTGCAGTGTCAGGACCTTTGCAAGGAGGGTCTCACTCAGGATGCGGCGTCTTGGGCTGTAATGCTTCAGGCCTGGGGTGGGATGCAGAAAGGATTTTAAGAACATCCCCTCTCCATGAGAGTGGGCAGTAACTGTGGCCCGGAGTGCCCATGGGAAGGGCTGGGCCAGTTGCTCCACTGTCCTTCACATGGTGGGCAAGGGTGGGGAGTGTCCCTCGATGCCTATGGCCTGGACACCTCCAAGGCCCCTGCCCTCTCCTGCGTAAGGTTTCAGGGGGCCCCACGGTCTGGCAGGGGAGTCTGGTTTTGCTGTTGTGATGGCCTGGGATTTTTGTTTTTATTTTGACAAATAAGACAACCCACCTTGGCAGAGGAAGTGGCTGCCGCATTTTGGTGGGATTCCCCAGCAGGAGGCCTCAAGGGTAGCCTCCCTGCTGGCCTTGCTACCCTGCCAAGAGCTAGGAGCGGGTGGTCCAGGGACACAGCCTGCTTGGCTGGTGATTTCCTGACTTGCAGGGGGCAGCGCCCTGAATCCCTGTGTATTTATCATTCACACACTTAATTAAATGAACAGGCAGCAGGCCCTGTGTGAGGCCATTAATTGACACTAAACAACATCAGAGCCATCATCTCAGCATTACTTGTCACATCCCATCTCAAACGGAGCAGCTGGATCTATTCTGATCTGAAGGGACTTAAGGCGAGAGCATGAGATGTTATGAGGCCTGACTTGGCTCCGTGTTGACTCTGACTTTTGTCCATTCCTTTCCCTGCTTCCTTCCCATTCCCCAAGCCCACTGCCTCCGAGCCAGTGAGAGGAGAGGGGTGTTCTGAGCCACAGACTCGGGTTCCAGGCCCAGATCCACCTCTTACTCTGTATGATTTGGGGCAGTTTGCTCAACTTCTCCAAATCTCGAGTTTCTCCTGTGTAAGATGGCAATCCTGGAACCTACTTCCTACCTTGCAAGGAAGCCAGCTGGTGTTAAGGAGGTAGTTTCCCATGCCGGGCACACCCTTCATGAATGGTGGCTGTTATTATTAGGATTATGGGGGGACTTGATTCTTTCCTGCCCTTGTCCCCATCTTTTTGGCCTCTGCCCTCACCCTTCAGATTCATTCTGGCCTGAGGGCCTGTAGTTGAATTCTGGAAGGCTGTTCTATCCCCTCTCTGCCCCCTATTCCCCGTGTCTCTCATTTCCCCTGCTGTGGGGTTTGCGCCCCTCCTTTTCTTCATCCTCTCTCGACACTGCTGATATCTGAAGGCCCCGAGCGCCTGTGACCAGCGGCCCTCCCCTGCCTCCCCCTTTCCCTGTAGGAAATCAGCAAACGGGAAGATGCGAGTGGACAGTTAAGCTGTATTCAGCTGCCTGTCGACTCCCAGGGGGTAGGTACGCGATCATGAGCCGGCATGCCTCCTGTGCCCCGTGCCCCTCCACTCCACCTCCGTGTCTCTGTGCTCGTGTTCACGCTCCGCTGCTGTGCAACCTGTCATAGCCGTGATGGTCGTTGGTGTTGTGAGGTTTGCTTCGATTTTAAGTCCCTTCCCCCTTGAGGACATGGAAGGGAGGTACCTCCTTGCCTCTGTCCCCATCAACCCGCCAAGGGCACCATCTCCATCCCTGCCAGACCGGTGGATGGGCCGGAGAAGGAAGGGACTTAGAATCCTCTGTGTGCACGTGTGTGCGGCACCCCATGTGTGGGGCACCCCGTGTGTGCGTGCCTGTGCTGAGGTCCCGGAGGAGTCCCAGACGTCCGGCTTCAGTGGAGTCAAGATCTGTGGCCATAGACCATACTCCCCCATCTCCCACCCCTTCACCCCTTGCCCCAGGCCCCTGTTGGAGACCCCGCAAGCTGCCTCAGCTCAGGACAAGTCCTTGGAGGATGTGGGGATGGGATGTGGCTCTTGCCAAAATGTACCAATATTTTAAATCACTCTGAGCCTTTGGCCACTTCATCACCCAGTTAGGTCCAGCTGGCGCTCTCAGGGCTGGCTCCCCCTCTGGCCCCATGATAAGCCTGTGCTCTGCTGTTCCCTGCCCTGGCACCAGAATTTGGGGCAAAGCCAGCATTCCTGTGGGACCCCATGGTGCTGCATATCCCGAGCAGGCCCCTGGAGATCCCACTTGATAATTAAAGGCCTCGTTAGGGCTGTAAACTGAGTTAATGAACATGATCCCCTGAGATGCCAATTACCCAATATTTATGTCCTTATCAAAAGTAGCAATCAAGTATTTTTTAATAACTTCTTAAGGAGAAGTGTGTAATTACTGGGGAACCTACTGACCTGCTAAGAAGAAAGAAAAAACTGTCCCAGAGACAGGGAGAGAGGTAAAAATGGGGCCAGGGAGGGGCTGGGACTTGGGGAAGATGAAGGGAAGACACTGAGGGACTGAAGTGGTGTCCTCGGGCTGAGCTGCTCTGTCTGGGGTCTTTCAATTTCCTTCCAGGGTCCTCGAGTCTGAGGCTCAGGGGAGGGGAGCTGTGGAGAGAAAGCAAAGGGCCTCGAGTGGACTTTTGCAAGAGAGGCTCTAGTCACCACTTCACTCAGGTCCCCAGGACCCCAGCCCCCTCTGGCCTGTGCCACCCACCACCTAGCTCCCCCTTCTCTCCCCAGCCAGCCTTGGTGACTTCATCCAGGCTGGTTGTGCTGTGGGCTCACATAAGACGTGGCCTTTTCTGAGTTGTGGCTGGAGAGGCAGAGGTGGTGGGGCCCTGGGAAGCCTTGGGCCCTAAGCCTGGGGGGTCTGGCCTGCGCCGGTGCATGCCTTGTGCCGTGGTTGCTGGTTCCTGTGGCCTATGTGTAGTGTGTGTGTGTGAAGAGAGGGAGGCCCGGTCCATCCCAACCTCCCCAGCCTGGCCCGATCCCTAATGGTCCGCTGCTCCCCTGCCTTAGGGAGATGCCAACAAGTCCGAATCAGAGCCCGATTTCTTCTCACCCAGCCTGGATGGTGATGGGGACAGGAAGAAGTGCTTGGCCTGTGAGTACCTATCCTGGGGTGTGGCTTTTGGCCCTGGGCCAGCCCTGAGTGGACTCGGGATCTCTCCCTCTGTCCCCCTGCAGTGGTGTCCCTGGGAGAGCATCCGGAGCTGCGGAAGAGCCTGCTGCCGCCTCTCATCATCCACACGGCCGCCACACCCATGTCGCTGCCCAAGAGCACCAGCACGGGCCTGGGCGAGGCGCTGGGCCCCACGTCGCGCCGCACCAGCAGCAGCGGGTCAGCGGAGCCCGGGGCCGCCCACGAGATGAAGTCACCGGTAGGGGGTGCATGTGGGTACCCCGATGGTGGGAGATATTCCAAGGCGGACAGGAGGAAGAGAGGATGGAGGCAGGCGGGTCCAAGGGCATAGCCCCTGCCCCATGGGCTGGACGGGGTCTGGGTGTGCCTGGACAAGCCCCTGGGGAGTCCGAGCCAGTGATGCAAGCCAGGGAAGGAGCCCTAGCCTGGGGGATGAAAGAACAGGGCCTAAGCTGACCCGTTCTGTTCCCTAGCTGAGTGACCTCGGGCAAGACACCACCTCTCTGAGCTGCTTCTGTAAAATGGGGGTGGGGTGTCCCTACCTCCTCAAGACCGAATAATAATAATAGCAGACCCTCATCTAGGTACTGATTATGTGCCAGACACTCTTCTAAACACTACTCCGAAGCATTCTAAATGCATTTAATCCTTACAGCAACCCTGGGAGGTAGGTACCACAACGATTCCCATTTTACAGAGGGGGCTTGAGCCTCAGATTGCAGAAGGGAATGGCAGAGCCAGCATTTTAATCCAGGAGGCTAGTGTTGGTGCCATGCTCTCGTGATTTTATTTATTTTTAATTTTTTAAATTTCGCTTTTAATTGACGAATACTAATCATGTATATTTATGGGGCACAATGTGACGTTTTGATATATGCATACATTATAGGATGATTACATCAAGCTAATTAGCATATGCATCACTTCACATACTTATGTTTTTGTGTGTGGTGTGAACATTTAAAAATCTACTCTCTTAGCAATTTTGAAATATACATTACATTATTATTGACTATAACCATCATGCTGTGCAATAAATCTTGAAAATTGATTTCTCCTGTCCAACCGAAACTTTGTATCCTTTGGCTAAGCCTTCCCCATTGGCCCCATCCTTACCCTTCCCAACCCCAGCCCCTGCTAATCACCATTCTACTTTCCACTTCTATGAGTTCAATTTTTTTGAATTTCACATATAAGTGAGATCATATGGTATTTAGTTGTCTTTCTGTGCCTTGTGTATTTCACTTAGCACAATGTCCTCCAGTTCATCCATGTTGTCACAAATGACAGTCTTCTTTTTTAAGGCTGAATAGTATTCCACAGTGCATGTATGCCGTATTTTCTTTCTTTTCTTTCCTTTCTGCTCTGTCGCCCAGGCTGGAGTGCAGTGGTGCGATCTCAGCTCACTGCCTGCAACCTCTGCCTCCCAGGTTCAAGCGATTCTCCTGCCTCAGCCTCCTAATTAGCTGGGATTATAGGCATGTGCCACCATGCCTGGCTAATTTTTTGTATTTTTAGTAGAGATGGGGTTTCACCATGTTGGCCAGGCTGGTCTCAAATACCTGGCCTCAAGTGATCTGCCTGGTTTGGCCTTCCAAAGTGCTGGGATTACAGGCATGAGCCACTGCGCCTGGCCCATATTTTCTTTATCCAGTCTTCCATTGATGGATACTTAGGTTGATTCCATATATTGGCTATGGTGAATAATGCTGAAATGAAGATGGGAGTGCCCGTATCTCGTCCACTTACTGATTTCAAATCCTTTGGATAAATACCCAGTGGTGGAATTGCTAGGTCATATGGCAACTCTATTTTTAGGTTTTTGAGGAACCTGCAAACTGTTTTCCATAATGGCCGTACTAATTTACATTTCCACCAACAGGACACGAAGGTTCCCTTTCCTCCACATCCTCACCGGCACTTGCTGTCTTTCATCACGTTCATAGTAGCCAATCCAACAGGTGTGAGATAACTCACTGTGGTTTTAATTTGCATTTCCCTGGTGATTAGTGACGTTGAGCATTTCTTCATATACCTGTTGGCCATCTGTGTCTCTTTTTTTGAGATGGAGTTTTGCTCTGTCACCCAGGCTGGAGTGCAACAGTTCACTGCAACCTCTGCCTTCCAGGTTCAAGCGATTGTCCTGCCTCAGCCTCCCGAGTAGCTGGGATTGCAGGCATGCGCCACCGCGCCCAGCTAATATTTTGTATTTTTAGTAGAGATGGGGTTTCATCACATTGGCCAGGCTGGTCTCGAACTCCTGGTCTCAGGTCATCTGCCCGCCTTGGCCTCCCAATGTGCTGGGATTACTAGTGTAAGCCACGGTGCCCGGCCCTGTATCTCCTTTTGAGGAATGTCTATTCAGGCCCTTTGCCCATTTTTTAGATTGGGTTAATTTTTTGCTGTTGAGTTGTGTTTCTTCACCCCATTATATATACTGCCCATCAGCTGATTATAACACTTCTCTCACCAGCTAAATGAGGAATGAGCTCTATTGCCATATCTATTTTACAGATGAGGAAACAGATGCACAGAGAGGCTTAATAACTTGCCCCAGGTCACTCAGTTGTTTGGGGTGAGCCAGGATCTGAACCCAGGCATCAGGGTCCAGAGCTCCTGCTCACACCCCTACACTTGATGTGATGCCAGTGAGGCTCCCAGGAGACCGGGTGCACATGAGAGGACAGGGCTGCTCGGCCCTGCCTGAGACCACTCCTCCCCCGCTCACCCACAGCCCAGTGCCCGCAGCTCCCCGCACAGCCCCTGGAGCGCTGCAAGCAGCTGGACCAGCAGGCGCTCCAGCCGGAACAGCCTCGGCCGTGCCCCCAGCCTGAAGCGGAGAAGCCCAAGTGGGGAGCGGCGATCCCTGTTGTCGGGAGAAGGCCAGGAGAGCCAAGATGAGGAGGAGAGCTCGGAAGAGGAGCGGGCCAGCCCCGCGGGCAGCGACCGTCGCCACAGGGAGTCCCTGGAGCGGGAGGCCAAGAGTTCCTTTGACCTGCCAGACACACTGCAGGTGCCAGGGCTGCACCGCACTGCCAGTGGCCGAGGCTCTGCTTCTGAGCACCAGGACTGCAATGGCAAGTCGGCTTCGGGGCGCCTGGCCCGGGCCCTGCGGCCCGACGACCCCCCACTGGATGGGGATGACGCGGATGACGAGGGCAACCTGGTGAGGCCCCTGTGGGCACAGTGACCCCTCGCCCCTGACCTTGAAAGAGGGGAGCTGTGCCTGGCCCGGCAGGGTACGAGGGAGTTACCATTCCAAGCCCAGGGGATATCAAGGGGCACCTGGAAACCGAGCTCCAAACAGTCCCTTTTCTTCCTCTGCCCGCCTTGCCAAACCCCAGATCCTTGTCATGCCTATGCCTGGGGCTGCGGCTCTGCCACCCTTGGTGGATATGAATGATTTTGGGCAGATGTGTATGAATCTTTCATGGCCCTCCCCCTGTGACTCAGAAAGACCCATCGATCATCTTTCCAAACTGGTGCCCCCCCATCCCCCTTTCTCATCTCAACCTCATCACAAGCCTTGACTTCCCACTCCTTCCATACCCATGTGCCCCTCCCCCAACCCCCTCACCACCACCATTCCCCCTGGGGATGGGGTGCAGTGACCTCAGGGTTAGCACGTGAAGAGTAGGCCCGGTGTCTCCTCAGCTCAGGTGTGTCTCTGAACAGACAGATGTGTGGGGCCAGTGTCTGATAACTGATGCTGCTTCCCAGCCCAGCAGGAAGGGCAGGCAGGGGCTGGGCTGGAGGCGGGGGTGGGGAGAGGGGAGAGCGGGGTTGGGGATGCAGGGGAGGAGAGGGAGGAGATGGAGAGGCAGGGAGTCCTCAGGGATGAGGAGGGGGCCTGGCAAGGTTGACAGGGAGATGAGGAGTGTGGCTTTAGGAATAAAGAAAGAGAGGCAGGGCAGAGCCTGGGCCCCAGGTGGGAGAGGGTAGACAAGGAGTGAGGGTCCTGACGCTGCTGAGGAGCCAGGAGCTGGGGAACCTGGAGGCCTGGTCCTGCTCATACTCCAGTGTTTGTTCTGCAGAGCAAAGGGGAACGGGTCCGTGCGTGGATCCGAGCCCGACTCCCTGCCTGCTGCCTCGAGCGAGACTCCTGGTCAGCCTACATCTTCCCTCCTCAGTCCAGGTAAGTGACAGGGCAGGGGTCTGACCTGTGTCCCGACCTCTTCTCACGGGAAATTACCCCTGGCGATGCTATCAGGGAGTTGAGAAGTGGCACCCTGCCTGGGGGTGTGAGCGGGGTGGCCTCAGCTGGGAAGGCTCTGGAGGAGTAGGGGCTGCGGGCGGTGCCTCTCGTTGCCACCTGTCCTGCCTCCTCTTCTCAGCCATTGCCTCTGTGCCTGGGCAGGTTCCGCCTCCTGTGTCACCGGATCATCACCCACAAGATGTTTGACCACGTGGTCCTCGTCATCATCTTCCTTAACTGCATCACCATCGCTATGGAGCGCCCCAAAATTGACCCCCACAGCGCTGTGAGTCCCCAGTCCCGCTCAGGGCAAGGCCTCTCCTGGGGTTTGCACTCAGGACCAGTGAGGGAGGCGAGGAGGCCACGGTTGCTGACCTGCAGGTCACACAGCAGGAAGCGAGGGAGCCAGGACTCTCCCTTAGGTCTCTCACTAGATGCTGGTCCCCAGGACACCCCCTGTGTCCTCTCCTGCCTCAGTTTCCCTTCTATGATACACCAGCCCAGCTGGGTGCTTCGTCTCACTCCAGGCTATTTCTCATGTGCCAGAGGCTTGTGGGACACACGCGTGAGTCGAGGAGTGCTGGGGTGGTGCAGAGGCTGTGTGCAGATGGGGAGGCATGTTGCCCAGTCTGCCTCGGGGCCTTGGGGGCATGCAGAGCGGTCATGGAAGCTGTTCTTTGCCCCTGGTGGTCCTTCCAGGTCAAAAACAAGTAGATTTTCAGGAAAGGGCCTTAGTGGGGACATGGGTCACTTCTGCTTGGTTGCAAACCTGTCTGTCCTTCTCAGAAGGAGAGCCAGAGTCCCTGGACATACCACCCCAGGGTCGAACCCCTTCAGGGTGGGCCCAGCTGGCCCTGGGAGCTGTGTCTTCCCAGCCTGGCATCATAGCCCTTCGCTGTCGGCAGCAATTCTGGTTCCAGAAGGATGGGTGGGGGGTGGCTGTGTTTCCCCTCTCGGCATGCTACACCACTTGCTTAGAGGTGGCCAGGGTTTGCCTGTCATCCCTCCTTGCCATCTCCCACACCATTGTTTACATTTCAGTGCTGCTGGGGCTTCTGTTTTCTATTAGAGTTGGGGTGGAGGGAGCCTGAGGAATGGCGGGAGCTGCCCAGGACTAGGCGGGTGAGAGAGCACCCGCATTGGGGACCTCACACCCGGAGTCACAGGGTAAGGCAAGGGCGCTGGCTGCACTCCAGCCTTGGCTGCCTCCTGCCTGAGGCCCTGCTGTAGAGCTCTCTGTCGCCATGTCACTGTCTCCACGACTCTCTCACCATCTTCCCACTCAGCTCCTCCATCTCCAGCTCTGTCACCATACCTGCTCCTCTCCTTCCCTCCTCTCTGTGCTCACACTCTGCCCGCCACCTCTCTAGAGATCTGCGCCTGTCTCCCGGTCACCCAGGGAGGGACTCAGTCCACAGATGCCAGGGAACTAGATGGCCTTCCTCCCTGTCCTGCCCCAGCCTGGGTCTGGGAGTGCACAGTCTGTGTCAGGACCCCAGGTTCCACTGCTGCTCCATTTCTGGGGTGCACAGCAGGAAAGCAAGTGAAGAGGGTGGGATGGCAGGCAGGGGTCAGAGATCAAGTGAGATCCTGCCCCAGTTTTTAAAAGGAACCAGGGAATAGGGCTTAGGACGTGGGACGGGACGCAGATCACAGCACTGCGGTGCAGATCCTCTTCCCCTCCGGCTAAGTGGCTGTGGGGGCGGGGAACTCTGGTCACAGACAGGGGTGCAACTGTCCGCAGAGCTGCAGGGGAGTCCAGGGACTTGGCACTGGCTCTGTGTGTGTATGAGAGGGGCGTGATCTGCATTGTTGTGGAGGGTGGGAGTCGTTTTCTGAGTCAAATGTTAGAAGCAGGTTTTGACTTGTGTATGCAGAGCAGACCTGGCCCAAGGGTGGGGGCTTCCTGGCGGGCAACCCCTGTCTTCCCTGTCTTGCAGGAACGCATCTTCCTGACCCTCTCCAATTACATCTTCACCGCAGTCTTTCTAGCTGAAATGACAGTGAAGGTGATGGGGGCTGGTGTTGGCTTGGGCCCTCTGGTTCCTGGTAGGGGTGGAGACGGCTTGGGCTGAGTGTGGGAGGGTTGGCCAAAACGCAGGGCAGGGCTGGGGCCGGCAGGGAGGGCGGCCGGTGACGCGGCGGCGGTCCCCAGGTGGTGGCGCTGGGCTGGTGCTTCGGGGAGCAGGCGTACCTGCGCAGCAGCTGGAACGTGCTGGACGGGCTGTTGGTGCTCATCTCCGTCATCGACATTCTGGTGTCCATGGTCTCTGACAGCGGCACCAAGATCCTGGGCATGCTGAGGGTGCTGCGGCTGCTGCGGACCCTGCGCCCGCTCAGGTGACCCCTTCCCCAGCACCGGAACACCTCCAACAGGTGGCCCCCTCCGAAGAGACACCTCCGACCACACCCCCTGCCACCAAACCAAAGCCCGCACAGGCCAGCCTTCTGTCTGTGACCCCGACAGGCGATCCTGTCCCTGCCCCAGAGAGCACTCAGATTACGGCCCCAGTAATTTCCCTCCAGGCACACACCTGCTTTCCTCCTCTTCAACATGACATATTCCTCCGGGCCGCCGCACCATGTGATGTAAGGTGACTGCAGCCCCGTGCAGCGCACAGCACAAGGGGCCACAAGGGGCCAAGGGGCTCACAGTCTTCAGCTGCAGCTCTCCCTTGTGTGGCCCCTAGGAGTGACACTCGGCCCCTCCCCGTGAGGTGACAGCTCCTCTTGCTGGCTTTTCCCATCTTCAGGCCCCTGCCAGGGACCACCCACAGGTGACATTTCTCCTGGCCAGGGATCTACCCTCTCAGGAAACCTTTCCAATCAGCCAGTCACCACCCCCAACTCAGATTTTTTTTGGACGGGGATGATATGGACTAATGGCGATGCTTCCCTGACTGTGATAGTCCATCTCCCTCTGCCCCTCCCCCTCTCTGCCTGCTTCCCTACAAGTTTATCTCCTGGTACCCCCAACCCACAATACACTGCATCCCTAGGGAACGCCTCACTTGAGTTGAATCCTCCCCACTCCCAGCCCCAACAGGTCATACATTTGACATCCTGGGATGGAGGTGGAGATGTGGGGCATGGGGATCTCTGCCACTTGTTTTGAGAGATTACAGTAGGGGTCCTGATGGCAGGGGTCCTGTGAAAAGAGGACTGTGTTCTGCCACCAGAGGCCAGGAAAGCACCAGTGGCCAAGGTTAGGGGTGGGGAGCAGGGTCAAGGGACAAGGGAGTGTCTGGGCTGGGGAAAGCCCTGTCACCTCCCTGCCTCCCCTCCCCAGGGTGATCAGCCGGGCGCAGGGGCTGAAGCTGGTGGTGGAGACGCTGATGTCCTCACTGAAACCCATCGGCAACATTGTAGTCATCTGCTGTGCCTTCTTCATCATTTTCGGCATCTTGGGGGTGCAGGTGTGTGGAGTTCTGGGGGCCAGCTGTGGGTGAAAGCCTGAGGAGGGCCCCTCCCCTTGGCCCCTGGGTCTTATGGCTCAAGCTGCTGCTGCTGCTGCTGCCGCCTTCATTCCAGGAAGGAATAAGCAGGGATGCTCCCGTCCAGGCTCTAGGCCCTTTTACCTCCTGGGCATTTTGAAGAAAACTGGGAGCCTAGAGGAAGGCCCCAAGGAGGACCGGGGCTGCAGAGAGGCTTCAGGCCATGGGAGCTGCAGGCTGCTGTTCCTGCCCTCTGCACGCACTCCCTGAGCACAGAGGCTGGCCCGGGTCTACTCCGGGATCCCCTCCCTTCCTTCCCGGCTCGAGCACAGTGGGCTGCAGGCCAGGTCTGGGGATCCAGGGCCCAGACAGCTGGGCCAGGTTAGCAGCCTGCTGGCAGGCAGGCGGGTGCAGACCCCAGACGAGGCAGGAAGTGGGGGCTGCTGGGGAAACTTGGCCTTGGGCCCAGGGAGGAGACTTGGCTTTGGAAGAGAAAGAGCCAGAGCTGCCTGCAGGATTCAGCAGACGCCTCGGGGGGCCGGGGAGCCCCTCCGTCGCAGTCTTCCAGGGCCCTTGGCTCCAGCTGTTTCAGCTGCAGGGTAGACAGCTGGCTATTCAGGCAGCGTGGGAGCCCCTGGGTGGCTACACCCTCCCCTCCCCGCCCCTCCTTCCCTTGGCTTTCTGGGATGTCCACTCTGCCCTGGGTGAGGGGCTGTTCCCTGGCTTCCTAGAAATCGCTAGCCCTAGGGACCAGGCTGGGGTGCATTTACCAAAGCTGTGTGGTGCTTCTCTGTACACCCTCCCCACTCCCACCCAGTGCTCTTCCCCTTCCCCACTTCCCAGCCTCCTTGGGTCAGTAGAGTGAACCATTGTTAAACCCAGTCCTTCCGGTGAATTTAGTCTGTTTCGAGCAGTTTGCTCAGGCCCCCGGTCCTGCCTTCCTTTCTTCATCAGTAGTCATAGCCTGGTTTACACTAGAATGAGGGTGAGCTTTCCAATCAGACAGACCTGGATTCAAGCCCCCTTTCTGCTACCTGCTGGCTGTGAGACGTTAGTGAGAGGATTAACTTCTCTGAGCTTCAGTTGTTCTTACCTGTAAAGTGGGGTTGATAATACCCACTCCCCTACCCAGAGTTGCTGTGAGAATTAAATGCCTAGCTCAGTGGTTCTCAAACTTGCGTTTGCGTCAGAATCACTGGAACAGCTTGTTAAAAGATCGCTGCTCCCCCAACTCGGAGTGTATGATTCAGTAGATCTGGGCTGGGCCTGAGAATGTGTGTTTCTAGCATGTTCCCAGATGATGCTGGGGACCCGCACTTGGCACACGCCTGACCTAACCATTGGTGGACGATGAATGACTATTACCCGCCTTCACCCTTTCCCACTGCCCGCCCCGATGACCTTTCCTCCCAACTCTTGGAAAGGAAGCAGGTGTCGGCAGGGGAGGCTCCTGTCAGCGTTTCCCTGACTTGACTGACCCCAGAGCACAGCACGCCACACTCACCCAAAACGTGCCCAGGCTGGTGTGGGGGTGGGGCTCAGGAGTCCTGGGCTTCCTGTGGTCACAGCTCACTTTTCTCTGTCTCTGGGAATGTGTGTCCAGCTCTTCAAAGGGAAGTTTTTCGTGTGCCAGGGCGAGGATACCAGGAACATCACCAATAAATCGGACTGTGCCGAGGCCAGTTACCGGTGGGTCCGGCACAAGTACAACTTTGACAACCTTGGCCAGGTGAGCCCCAGGCTCAGAGGTGGGACTGTGGTGAAGGAGGCTGGAGGGGACACAGGGCCATGCTTAATGATACCTGCTGACTCCGGTGGGCTCCACGAAGAGATCAGCCTTTCACACCCTCTGCTGTTTAACCACCAGCATGTCGCAAAGCCCAGTCCATCCCTCAGTGCCCCAAAAAGTGGGCCCATGGGGTCTCTAGCCCTCCTTAAAGATGAAGAAACAGAGGCTCAGAGGGGGTAAGGGGCTTGCCCAGGGCCAGAGCGCTACATGGTGGAGTGGGAAGCACACGTGGCAGTGGGGACAGGCAGCCCTGGATGTGAATCCTGTGCAAATTCTGACCCCACCATTGTCAGCTCAATGACCTGGAGCAGCTGACTGACCAGGGCCTCAGTTTCATTAACTGGTGAATGGAGTCATAATCGAATCTCCTTGGAGGTCGCAGTAAGGATGCAATGAGATGATGTGTATATTTGTTTAACACGGTGGAAGGGATGGGCATATTGTCAAGATAACTCCTTTCCTCACTCCATATTTGCAGAAACAGAAATGGAGAAAACGAAGTTGCTCACTCAGTTTTGCTTCCCAGACCCACCCTGGTTTTGGTTTCTGGATTTCCAGGGTTTGTGGGTCGCTTGTCCTACCTGGCAGAGGGCAGAGGGTGTGACCATCTCTCAGGGCCCCTCCAGCTGCAGCTCAGCTATGGAACCCTGAGATGGGGGCTCTCCTGAAGCCTGGAGTGTGACTCCAGCTTGACCCCTCAAGAACTAGGGTGTTTGGAGCTGATGCAGGAGGCACTTTGGGGGCAGGTGGTAGGTGATTCAGCCACACATCCTAGACTTCAAATATCTCCTTCTCTTCCTCCCCATCAGGCCCTGATGTCCCTGTTCGTTTTGGCCTCCAAGGACGGTTGGGTGGACATCATGTATGATGGGCTGGATGCTGTGGGCGTGGACCAGCAGGTAGGACTGAGGTGGGCAGGACCCATCTGTGGGCTCAGGTCACTCAGCATGGGCTGATTTCAGGACAGAATGAGCAAGGCAGGGTGGCAAAATGCCATGAAAGAAGCATCACATTTTACAGCAGAGGCTGTTGCTGGTGGCCTGTGGGCCAAATCTGGGCATGTTTTATTGGTCTACAGTATGTTTAACATTTTTTGAATTAGTGGTGAATATTTTTAAACTGGTGAATTTGGGCTGTGTGCAGTGGCTCGCACCTGTAATGCCAGTGCATTGGGAGGCCTAGGCAAGAGAATTGCTTGAGGCCAGGTGTTGGAGACCAGCCTGGACATCATAGCAAGATCCCCAGCTCTACAGAATCTAAAAACAATTAGCTGGGTGTGGTGGTATCATCTGGAGTCCCAGCTGAGGTGGGAGGGTCTCTTGAGCCCAGGAGTTCCAGGCTGCAATAAGCTATGATCGCACCACTGCACTCCAGCTTAAGCAATAGAACAAGACCCTGTCTCTAAAAAAAGAAAAAAAAAAATGGTGAGTTTTACTCAGAGATTCAGATTTGTGTCTACTCAGGAAAAATCTGAAGATCTGGGAATACTGGGCTTGCATTCCCTCAGGGCGGGAGTCAGCCAGAACAAAGAGGCAGTTTTGGATGGAGAATCTACTCTCCCCTTTACCACAGTCCCTGCCCCTCCCTCCTGCTTCACATCAAACCCACACCATTCATTTCCATCGCCTGTCAGGTTGCTGTAGCTATTTGGGTTTGCAGGAACCCAGGCTGTGGGCAGCTCCGAAGACAGCTTGCCCTCGGGCTGATGGCTCCGCCTGTCCTTCCTGCTCCCCGCCAGCCCATCATGAACCACAACCCCTGGATGCTGCTGTACTTCATCTCGTTCCTGCTCATTGTGGCCTTCTTTGTCCTGAACATGTTTGTGGGTGTGGTGGTGGAGAACTTCCACAAGTGTCGGCAGCACCAGGAGGAAGAGGAGGCCCGGCGGCGGGAGGAGAAGCGTCTACGAAGACTGGAGAAAAAGAGAAGGAGTAAGGAGAAGCAGATGGCTGGTCGGTAGTCTTTCCACCTCTCTCTGGGTCGTGCTTGACCTTGGCCTTGCGACTGCAGGGGGCTAGGCGCTGGGGCCGGGGGCAGGGAGAAGAGACTCCCTCCTCCCTCCTCACCTCCTTCCCCGCAAGAGCATGTCTGCCTTTAGAGCCAGCATGAAGCAGGCCACTTCAGCCCCATGGGTAGGGGGAGCTGCCCCCACCCTGGGGGCTCCCGGGACCTCAGCATCATCCCCCCCAGATGATGCCAAATGGGGGTTGACACCCAGCCTCCCTGAGCTTGACTCTCAGAGGAGCCTCATTGGCTGCTCAACTGCCCCATGCCAGCATCCAGAGGCCCAGGGTGGGCAGCAAGCATCTAACCCTGCACCCACCTAGTGTCTGCAGCTGCTGAGCAAGGCCTCAGCAGAACTCAGTAATGGACAACAGCGTGAAAGAGAACCCAGGCACCCCTCCCTCCCTATCTCTAACAAAACTTTCTACCATCATATATATATTTTTTTGCCAAAGTTAAAAAAAAAAAAAAAAAAAAAAGCAAAAACGGAAACAAAAAGAGAAAACTCCCCTTGGCTTGGGGACGTTCTGGAATAACCTGGGGCCCTGCAGCCCCTCACCTCCTCACCTGTGCTCCCCAGCATCTCTTGGCATTGGGTGGGTGAAGCCCCCATCCATCGTCCTCATGCCCTTATGCCACGGGTGGGCCGAGACTAAGTGAGAAGACAGGCCAGGAAGGATGTGAGAGACGCGGCAGGCGCCCAGGCCGCTTTGTTTCTGGGCCATCCCCAGGTGTGTCTGCACCTGTCTGCCTCTCTCCCAGGCTCCAGGGCTCCCATCTGCCCGGTGCAGTGGAATCTCCACGCCTCTCTCTCTCAGTCACAGCCCACGTTTCTCTAAGTGTCTTTGTGTGTGGGTTTCTCTAAGCCTTTGTGTGTCTGTCTGTGTGTCTCTTTCTGTTTGGGGTGAGGGTTTCCTATGCTCTCTTCACCTTTTCACAAACCGTCTTCTTTCCGCCGATAAGATGGGTGCGATGGCCTGAGTTTTCCTTTGGTGTGTTCACATGTGAGTACCACCAAATGAGTGAGGGATTGCCGTGCCCCTGCCTCCCCTCTGCCCTCAGCTTTATCTCCCGTGGCCTGGGAGAGGCACTCTGAGGAGGGCAGAGAGTATGGGAGTTGCAGACGAGGGTGGGGGTGGGAGGGGGCCTGTGTTCCCTGTGAACAGCGGAAGCTGCCCCAGGACGTGGGGGAGACGCTGGCCTCTGGGCAGCAATGGGAGGTGCCATTCTTCATGTCCCTCACCCTCACTATCAGCACCCCCGAGACCTTCTGCTCAGCTCCGGGTAGGGATCCAGGCTCGGCTTCCCTGTGGATGTCTGCAGCTGAGCAGGTGCACTGTCCCCAGTGGCCACGCTCCCACTCCTGCTCCATCCTCCCCACCCCTTCCTCACAGTCGGGCAGATGGAATTCTTTTGGCAGGCAGCACTTGTGGCCCCTGCTTGCCCAGCTGGCTCCCCTTCTGGGGTCTGTAGCAGTCTCAGGTGCAGCTGAGGCCACAGTGCAGGAGAAGTGGACATCTGTTCCTATGACCGGTTGCCTGCCCCTCCTGGTGCCTCCCTGCCCCTTGACCCTGACCAGCTAGCCACATTGCTTGTCTTCCTCAAGTGCCCTGTGCCCCCAGCTTTGGGCTGGACATTCAGAGCCAGCCAGCCATGCTCAATGCACCCCACCCATTGGCAGAGTGAGGTGGGAGCTGAGGGGAAGCCGCCCCTGAGGGGCCCTGCCCAGCGCACCTGGTCCAGCCAGTGACCAATGTCGTGTTTCGTTCTTTTAGATCTAATGCTGGACGATGTAATTGCTTCCGGCAGCTCAGCCAGCGCTGCGTCAGGTACTGCGTCTGGGGTGTGGGCTTATGCGCGTGGGGACATGCTCTTCACTCCCTCCCCCATGGCTCATTGATTCTATCCTCTTGGGGTGAAGGGGTGAGGGTCCCTGGGGCCCCCAAGAGGGCAGGGGCTGAAGCGCTGGGCTCCGCGGCATCCCGCAGGCCTGCGTCAAACTGGACAGGAGGCGAGGGCCTGAGGCCTCTCTGCCGACGCCCTTTGGAGAGCCTACCTTCCCAGCAAGGGCTTCCTCGGCCGGCCAAGCTCCCCACCTCCCGCTGCCTCTTCCCTCCTGTGCCTCCTCCCTGTAGCTCACCGGTCAATTATTAGAGCTGCAAATCTCTCCTGTCTCCTTTTGTCTAAGGGGAGACTTTGATCCAAGGGAGCAGGACGAGAGGAGCAGAGAGGGGAAGGATTTGTTTTAAAAATGTAACGATGAATAATTGAACAGACTCATTAATAGTCAAGTGATCACGGTGGCTGCGTCATCGCTACAAACAGCAGGAATTGGGAATCAAAGGCCTGAGTTGGCCACGAGCTTCTCCCAAAAAAAGCCAAAGATTTGGGAGTGACTTGGGTCCTTATCTTTAAAAGCCGTGTCTCTGGGAAGACTCTCCCGGTCCAGCCCACCCTCCATGGTCCCTCGGTCCCCTGCTCCCCTCTCCCCTACTGGCCCCCAGATGGAGGTGTGGAGGCTCATGGAGTCCATGGCAGAGTTGTGGGGCCTCCTAACACTATGTCTCCAGCTGGTGGTTCCCAAGCTGTTCATCCCCAAGGCCCCCAGTTATCATCTCCTGCAACAGACCCCACATTTTCGAAGGCTGTCTATGAAGTTACGAGCACTTCAATAATGACTTTCTTTCATCATTTTTACTAATCAGAGGCGCATCTAATTGCTAATCACAGCTTCTGAGCTGCAGAAGGTTATGCACTAAATGATGGCAAAGAAAGACCATTTCATCATTAAATTAGTCTGTGGGGCCTTAACACAGGCAAAGTATAGGGTTTCTTTCAAGCTTTTTGAAGTATTGGAAAGAATGTAAGGGCCGGGCGTGGTGGCTCACACCTGTAATTCTAACACTCTGGGAGGCTGAGGCGGGTGGATCATGAGGTCAGGAGTTTGAGACCAGCCTGGCCAACATGGTGAAACCCCATCTCTACTAAAAATACAAAAATTAGCCGGGCATGGTGGCTCACGTCTATAATCCCAGCTACTCGGGAGGCTGAGGCAGGAGAATCGCTTCAACCCAGGAGGCCGAGGTTGCAGTGAGCCCAGATCACGCCACTGCATTCCAGCCTGGGTGACAGAGCGAGACTCCATTTCAAAAAAAAAAAAAAAAAAAAGAGAGAGAGAGAGAACATAAGGACCCCCATGCTGGGAACCACTGGCTGTACCTTTCTCCACTTTCCCCACTCCCCCGGAAGCCAGAATCTGGCAGATGCTGCCCTGGGGATGTTGGGCGTCATGATCTGTGGGGCCTCAGGGACCCACCCAAGAGAGAACCCCTGAGCCTCCATTCAGTACGTCATCCCTGAGGCCGTCTGCACTATGGCCCCATGAGGCTAAGCAGTGGCGTTTGGCATTGAGAGACTGTCTCGCTGGGGCTCAGGAGTCTTTAGCTGGTTTGTGTCTGGATTGCCAGGGTCCCCACATCTCTGCATCAGGCTGTCTTGCAAATTCGTGGCTTGTTAGGGGATGAGGGGAAGGAGGGAAGAAGTGGCCTTCAGCTTTTCCCTTATGGGCTCACTTGGCCTATAGACTGAAGTTTGCACACTTTCACACTCACCCCAAAACATCCTAACACAGGGCTGGCCCACAGAGACTTTTCCACCTGGGATGTTATCCCAGAAATCAACACATGCAGACTCTCATGGCCCCTAAGATGTGACTCGCCCACTCAGTGCTAAACACTCCCGTGATCCTTGCACTGCACTCCCATTCCGGGTACCTTCTGCTGTGCTCCTGGAGTGGATAGAGCCCACTGTATCCTGGGGTGGCACACACAGGCGTGTAAACCAGTTACCTTCCCTGGCTGTTGATGAGGACTCAGAGACCCCCAATAATGGCTCAGATCATCCCATATCCCACTTCCCAGGACCTGGAGTTCTGCGTGGCCTGTGCCAGAGCTTTTTAAGCTTCCATGTGCATAAGAATCGCCTGGAAAACATAAACACAGATTCCTGGGCCTTACCCCAGAGGTTCTCCTACAGCGGTGCAGATGCACTGGTCTACCCACCAGGGGGATGGGGACAGAGTTAAACGCAGTCCAGGGCTGCTGGGAATCAAACACGTGCACCACACCTCCCTGCTAGCACTCCTGTCCTGGTGCTGCTCCCAGCAGGACGGGGAGAGCCAGACCCTAGGGAAAGGCAGAAGAGCAGACCCTGTGATTAGCTGGGGAATGGGCCTGACCAGACACCTGGGTCCACCCCGGCTTCCCAGATGGAGGGAGGGACCGGGGCTGCGGGTCATTAGGCTGCCCCATGGGACCGCTAAGCCTCCAATACCAGTTCCACTCTCCTTGGCCACCTGCGGCATCGACCTCCACTCACTCACCCTCTTTCCTTCCACCAGGCCGGGACCCAGTGATCAGGCCTGGCCACGGCAGCTGAAGGTGTGGCCTCTGCCGTGGGGGGCCTGTGTCCTTGGGAGTGACCCCTGTCTTCTGCCTACTCATTGCCACTCCCCTTTGCAAACCCTCCACCCTGGCCGTGCCTTGGGCTCCCCGTGACTCTTACTAACTCACTGTGCCTGTTGCCTTGCAGCCCTCCTTCTGCACCCCTCCTTTCTCCCTGCCCCTAACTGGGGGCCTGGGCCGCCCTAGATGTGCCCTTCCCCCCACTGTCTGACTCTGGTATTTTCTCCACCTAAGGCAGCTCATCCTGGTGGAAGGCAGGGAGGTGGTGCCACAGCTACCAATGCCTCAGTGACCACAGGTCCAGGCTCCTCCTGGGCTATGGTTGGAGCTCTCAGAGCAGCAGGCTTGCCCAAGGCTCCTCCTAGGGGGTTTCTGTTTCTTTTCCACACCCAGGTGCTTGCCTGCAGAGCCGAGGTCCAGAGAGCAGCAAAGGGGGGTGGCATCGCCAGGCCCTAACTGTGGAGGCCAGGGGCATCCACTGGGCCAAAGCCTCAAAGCCCTGTGTCTGCACCCACCTGGCAACTGGCGGGGGCCTCGGGCTGGAAGTTCAGGTCCAGCTCAGTCATGCCTAGTAGCTAGCTGAATGACTCACTTTTTGCCTGGCTTCATTCTCTCCCTCTGAAAAACAAAGGGGTTGCCCGAGGAGATGCTGATCAGATTGGCCTGGTACTCTTTGGACCTGCGCTCTAATGGGGGATTTCTGGCAGCCTCAGCAACTGCCGTCTGGGGTAGGGGCCAGGGTGGAGGGGCCTTTGTACAGACCTCAGGGGCCGGGATCTGTCTCTAAGCAGATGCTCTGCCTCAGTCCTCCTGTCCCGCCTTCCTTCTGGACCTCTTGGAGGAGGGTCCCGGCTGAATTGAAGCCCACCCACCCCACAGACTCCTAGGGCAAGGCCAGAAGGTAGAGCTGGTGGGAATAGCCGCTCCGTTTGGCCTGGAACTGCCTACAGAGTCAGGCTGGCGTGACGGGGAGAGGGGGCAACTCTCCCAGCCTCTCCTCTACATTGTCTCAGCTAATGATGGGGCTAATAAGGAGCCGCTTTTTCTAACCTAATTGTATTCAAACATTTTAGTTAATTCTCCATTCATATTTTAGCATAATGGGATCGGGTGCTCTCGGCATTTATGGAGATTAATGCAGAGAAAGCGTTCCGGCTGCTCAGGCAACGCAGGGCGACTAGCGCCCTCTGGTTCTTGTGGTACTGAAGGAAGGAAGGAAGAGGCCCGGCCCACCCAGCCCACCCTCTACCATCGCGTTGTGGATGATCCATAGCCTCCTGTCCTCCCTTGCCCCAGGCTCTCCAGCCCCACACTCTTGGGGCTGTGTTCTTGAACAAACAGAGCCACAGTTGGCTGGCCAATCTCTGAAAACAGGAAGATGGCCTCATGCATGTCTAAGGCGCAGCAGAGTGCCGGGGACTGTCTGCTCCGTGGTCATCCACACTTCAAGGCCGATGCTGGAGAGTGGCCGGGTGGGCCTGGAGCATGGCAGCCCACGAGGCTGGATGTGCAATACCTGGGTGCTCTTCTTCCTTCAGCCTCGGGTGGGGGCCCACCCCAGGCCGCTCCTTGCCTCAGTTTACCTCTCTGTTCAATGGTCCTATGCATGGGAAAGGACAGTTAATCTGAGCTGGCCTGGGCCCAAAGCTTCCTGCTGCCCCTGAGCCAGCTACCCCCTGGCTCAGGCCTCAGAGGCTGCAGCCCTCACTGGCTGGCTTCCTCCTAGACCTCCTGAGACGGGGAAGGGCTGTCTGGGACCTGAGGCTGCCACACACCTCCCCACGAGGAGCCTCTTCCTTCTTTATGACTTCGTGAGAGACCAATCTGTCCCAACCTCCTCCCGAGAACATGGGCCCCAACTTGGCTTGGCTCTTTGTCAGCACCTGGAAGAGGGCCCCCTGAAATCTCCTGCCCCCAGATTTATTCTGCCTCCTTGGCAGTCCAACCTTCTGGCTCTGTGATTTTCATAACTAAGTGGTTCACTAATTACAAGAGAAATATTGTGCCTCTGACAGATCTCAGACAGTGCTTCCAGCCCGGCCTGCAATCTAAGGCTGCCCAAACACCCAGGAGCAGGCTGGGCAGTGCCTCATTAGAAACTGGGTGAGTCCAACAGGTGGGGCCCTCCCAGCTTGAGTCTGGGATGGAGCAGAGCCCCAACGCCTCCCCTCTTCCCTCGCTGACATGAGGGTACAAGAGACCCAGGCCCTGCCCTCTGGAGGCCCGCTGGGTGGGTCAGTGCAGCCAGCCAAGAAGATGTCCAATTTCCAATCTCCGGTTTTATCTCCAAATCCCAGCTCTGTGTAATCTCCTCTGCTCCCCCGAGGGGCTGAGCTTGGTGAAGGAGTAAAAGCCTTTGCCTCCCTGTTGATGGAGCATCCTCTGAGCCTGACCAGTTGTTTTTCATCGTATCGATCTGGCCTTGCTGCGGAACACTGAGTCGAGGGTGTTATGAGGGGCTGGTGGATTTTGGAGGCTGCCTAGGGGAGGGGGCTCACCTGGCGTCTAATGTAGGTGGGGGGCTCTGCATGTCCTGATCCATCCTGCCCTCAACTGCAGCCAGCACAACAGATGCTTGGAGGGGGACACGCCCAGACGGCTGCCCCCACCAAGGGGCAGCGTGGGGAGGGCGAGGATGGTGATGACTGGAATGTTTCAGCTCTGGCGTTAGAGGCTGGTGGCTGTGAGGGACTGGGGGTGGAAGGGTGCAGGGCGCAGGAGCCTGATGCTTGCTCTGCTCTTCCCCCCGCCCCATCAGAAGCCCAGTGCAAACCTTACTACTCCGACTACTCCCGCTTCCGGCTCCTCGTCCACCACTTGTGCACCAGCCACTACCTGGATCTCTTCATCACAGGTGTCATCGGGTTGAACGTGGTCACCATGGCCATGGAGCACTACCAGCAGCCCCAGGTAGGAGCGAGTGGACCAGCCATCTGGCCCCCCCCCCACCTCCAGAGGTTCCTGTGGAACCTCTGGGCAGGGTTAACGCAGCCTGAGCCAGGGTACCTCTGTGCCAAGCAAGTGCTGGGCACGTTACATGGGTTCCTCTTGTGCCCCTTGGAGGTGGCTATCATCTTTGTTTTATAGATGAGGACACTGAGGCTCAGAGATGTTAGTTGATGTGGCCAAGGTCACACAGAAAGGGAGTGGAGGACCTGGTTTCTTCACCCAGCAAATGTTGAGTGTCTACTATGAGCTGCGCTCTGGATCTTTGAGGGTAAAGAAGGCAGATGGATGCCTGCCCTTCTGGAGTTGAGATTCTAGTGAATGTCCAGCTCCACAGCTCACCTATGACCTTGCCACTTCTCCAGTCAGCCTCCCTTGGCTGTCTTCCAGCCCTCAGTTTCCCCATCTGTCCAATGAGAGGGTTGAATTTGTAATGCACAAGGCCCCTTCCAGTCCTGGCATACGGTGTCATCTAGCACATTCTCATGTGATCTCCTCACCATTTCCCAAGGAGAAAGATCCTTTAGCATAAGGTTGATTCATTCATGTGAACAAGTACCCTAGTCCCTTCTGGGGTGGTGGCTAATGGCCAGCCATCATGGCGGGGAACAGAGAAGACAGGTCTTCTTAGAGTCCCTCTGCCTCTCAGACTTGGGCAGTATGATGGAGGGGCTGGGGCCTGGGCCTTAAGGGACCCTGCATCTTGCCCCCATCCCTGCCAGATTCTGGATGAAGCTCTGAAGATCTGCAACTACATCTTCACTGTCATCTTTGTTTTGGAGTCAGTTTTCAAACTTGTGGCCTTTGGTTTCCGTCGGTTCTTCCAGGACAGGTAACGGAGAAGGGCGGGGGGTCTCGGGGACTTGCATAGAGATAGAAAGGGTTGAGTCTCTTGGGGAAATACCCAGGAAGACCTAGTGTCTAAAGACCTTTCTTAATTCCTGAGGTTCAGCCCCCACCCTGTGGCTGATATAGGGGACTAGGGACCATCCAGGACCAGGAGATGGGAAGGCATGGAAAGAATTTGACAAGACAGGGCCTGGGGGATGCTGGCAGCTAGAAATCAGTGTGACCTAGCCTGGGACTTAAGAGCACAGAGCCTGGAGCCAGACTGCCTGAACCGGATTTGAACCCTGGTCTCACTGCTTAGTAGCTGGTGGCCTTGGGTAAGTTACTTAACCTCTCTGTGCCTCAGTTTCCTCATTTGTAAAATGAGAGAAAATAATAGTATCCACATCATAGAGCTGTGAGATTATGAATTCCTATTTGGTTTTGAGGTTGGTGTCTGTTTGTTTGTTTGTTTGTTTTTGGAGACAGAGTCTTGCTCTGATGCCCAGGCTGGAGTGTAGCAATTCAGTCATGGCTCACAGCAGCCTTGACCTCCTGAGCTCAAGCTGTCCTTTCACCTTGGTCTCCCAAGTAGCTGGGACTACAGGCACCCACTGCCACACCCAGCTGATTTTTTTTTATTTTTATTTTTAGTCCAGACAGGGTCTCAGTGTGTTGCCCAGGCTGTTCTCGAACTCCTGAGCTCAAGTGATCCTCCCACCTCAGCCTCCCAAAGTGCTGGGACTGCAGGTGTGAGTTCCTATTTGTAAAGCCCTTAAAAGTGCCTGGCGCATAGTAAACACCATGTAAGTGCTAAATTAAAAAAAATGAATATAAATGAAAAGCAGAGGCTTTTGAGCTAAAGTCCTAGTCCTACTCATGCCACCAGTTGTCTGTGTGGCCTTAGATAAGCCACGCCTCTTCTCTGTGGGATGGGAGGCTGGACCCGCTGATGTCTGCCTTCCTTTCCAGCCCTGTGTTTCCGTGCCACAACTGCCCCCTCCTCCAGGAACCCCTCCCCCCACTCAGGGAGCTGTGTTCTGGGCTTTCCAGGTGGAACCAGCTTGACCTGGCCATTGTGCTGCTGTCCATCATGGGCATCACACTGGAGGAAATCGAGGTCAACGCCTCACTGCCCATCAACCCCACCATCATCCGCATCATGAGGGTACTGCGCATTGCCCGAGGTTGGTGCCCAGCCCACGCACCTGCCCTCCCAGGGTGACCAGCCTAGGGAGACAGAGCAAGGGTCGGCTTTGTGGCTCGCCAAGGCCTGGGTGGCTGTGGGTTCCCAGGGGTCTTTCTCCCAGCCTCTGCCAAGGGAGGCTGGGGACAGGGCTGAGGGTGGGGATGCAACCTGGCTGGCCCGGGGACGGCCATCCCAGCAGCCCCAGCCCAACCCTGGCCCTGACTCTGCCAGCTGTCTGGCCAGGGACCCAAAGGGGCCAGCTCATGACGTTGTCCTGTTCTGCAGTGCTGAAGCTGCTGAAGATGGCTGTGGGCATGCGGGCGCTGCTGGACACGGTGATGCAGGCCCTGCCCCAGGTAGCCGGAAAGTGGGGGGCCTCTGGGGAGGGGGAGGTGCTTTCCAGAGGGCAGGGGCTCGGAGAAGCTGACTGGGAGACCCAGCGGCATCGTTTCTATTTCTTCTTCTCTTTTCCAGGTGGGGAACCTGGGACTTCTCTTCATGTTGTTGTTTTTCATCTTTGCAGCTCTGGGCGTGGAGCTCTTTGGAGACCTGGGTGAGTTGGAGTAGGGGAGGATGGAGGAGCCAGGACTGGAGACCAGGGGCCTCCTGGACTAACATGGGCCTCTCCCCCTTTCCCTCCTCCCCCAGAGTGTGACGAGACACACCCCTGTGAGGGCCTGGGCCGGCATGCCACCTTTCGGAACTTTGGCATGGCCTTCCTAACCCTCTTCCGAGTCTCCACAGGTGACAACTGGAACGGCATTATGAAGGTAAGGGCCCAGGGTTGGCCTAGGCTCCAGGGAGGCAGCCCCACTTCCTGAGCTAGGATTCCTTGGGAAGATGAATTGGCCACAAATAAAAACATGTGACCTTCTCTCCCCTGTGCTAGAACACTCTGGAACTCCCTCTCTCAGGAACATGCTCTGACTCACACTTCCCCAGGCAGCATCTAATGCTCCTCTGCCCCCCAAACACTCCCTCCTTCCCTTCCTTCCCCTCCTCCAATGCTCTGTGACACCAGTGACCTGATTTTCCACAACAGCTCCAACCACTGTCCTCCCCAGCCTCACCCCTCTATTCCTCCCACCTCAGGACACCCTCCGGGACTGTGACCAGGAGTCCACCTGCTACAACACGGTCATCTCGCCCATCTACTTTGTGTCCTTCGTGCTGACGGCCCAGTTCGTGCTGGTCAACGTGGTGATCGCTGTGCTGATGAAGCACCTGGAGGAGAGCAACAAGGAGGCCAAGGAGGAGGCTGAGCTGGAGGCTGAGCTGGAGCTGGAGATGAAGACCCTCAGCCCCCAGCCCCACTCGCCGCTGGGCAGCCCCTTCCTCTGGCCTGGGGTCGAGGGCCCCGACAGCCCCGACAGCCCCAAGCCTGGGGCCCTGCACCCAGCGGCCCATGCGAGATCAGCCTCCCACTTTTCCCTGGAGCACCCCTCGGTGAGCAGACACCCACCCTGGCCATGAGAGGAGCTGGGGCAGAAGGGTATGGAGGGTGGCGGGCGGGAGCCAAGCAGGCAGCACACAAACCCTAGGGCTCCTCCTGGAGCCTCCTGCCCTCCCTCCTGGATACTGAGCGAGCAGTCACCGCCCCTCCCCAGGGATGGCTGCCCACACTCACCCCACAGGGCTACCCGGGCAGACAGGCCAGCTTAGCCATGCCCTGCTCCTCCAGCCTGGTCTGGCCTTCCCTTCCTGACTCATAGGTTCAAGGCTAAGTTTTCTGTTTCCTTCCTGTTTCTTTCTTACCCTTGCCCAACTGCCAAATCTCTTTCCTACCCACCTTTTAACCTGCCTGATTCTCTTCCATCTCTCCATCCTTTTATCTTCTCTTTACCTCTCTCTCTCTCTCCCCACCAACGTGGGCTCTACTCATCTTCTATCTCCCATCTTTCCTTCCTCCTCCCACCTTCCCTCTTCCCCACCCCCTCCTCTGTCTCTTTGTTGCTGTGTGTGTGTGTGTGCGCGCGCGCATGTGCATGTGTGTTGTCTGGGTTTCACCTCTTTCTCCCTCTGTGTCTCTCGTCAATCCTCTTCCACAACACTTCCCATCACTGCCCTCTGACCCTTGCTCCCCTGCCTCTCCGGCTCCCCTTACGGGCTGGCTCCCCAGGACAGGCAGCTGTTTGACACCATATCCCTGCTGATCCAGGGCTCCCTGGAGTGGGAGCTGAAGCTGATGGACGAGCTGGCAGGCCCAGGTGGCCAGCCCTCTGCCTTCCCTTCTGCCCCCAGCCTGGGCGGCTCCGACCCACAGGTTACTGTGCCCCTGTGCTGTGCCCGCTCCCCTGACCGCGCCGGGCTGTGCCACGCTGTGCCATGCTTCTGGGGAAGCTGAGGGTGTTCCCTGCCCACTGGGTATCTGTAGAAAGTGCAGCCTCGGGGCCTCAGTTGAGTGCAAGAGACAGTCGGGGCTTCTTCTAGGCTGAGATCACCTCCAGAAAAGAGCTGGAAGGCAGGGCTACTGAGATTGCCCCTCTGATGAGAAGGGTGTGTGGAGGAGGAGCTTGGGGAGGGGAGAGGGGATTTGTAAGAATCTGGAAGAGAAAAGGGGGGATGCAGCAGAAGATAAGTTAGCAGTGGGACCTTAGGGGGTGGAGGGAAGGAGGTAGATCCAGGGAGGAGGGCTTCCGGAGACAGTGTAGGTGGCCAGGGAGCCCGCTGCCAAGCTGCAGTCTGTCTATCCGCTCGTGTCCAGCACACACTTGCCAGTCCTCGGTTTGGTGGTTTTTTGAGCCGTGGAGCCCACTGGGCGTGGCGAGTGCTGTCAGGAGCCACTGATTTCTGTCCTGGGAGAGATAGAAAGCTCCGGCTGGGAGTGGATTTTGAGAACTTGGTGTGAAATAGGACTTGCTTTCCTGCCCAAGCCCAGCCCCTTCCCACAGCACCACAGGGCCCTCTCCCCCAGTCTCATCTAATTCCAGGTCTTCTGCTTTCTGGGCTGCTCCTGCCCTCCTCTACTCCCCTTGATCCCCTACCACCACTCACTACCACGTGACAGAGGGCCCCACCCTCCCTCCACCTAGGTGAGAAGCTGCAGACCCGGAGTGGAGACAGGTGTCAGTTGGAGATAGAAAAGCTGAGTCCTCCAGAGGCCCTTTTGGGTGTCGGGCAAGCAGGTTCTTAGGAAACCTTTAGCCTGATCCAAAAAAAATGGACAGTGATCCTCACGTGGGAAGGGATCTTGCCTCTTGTTGGGATCTGGCAATGACCTAGAATGATCATGGGAAAGTGAGTCCCGTTCCGAGGCCTCCCCTTCCTGAAAGAGGCTCACAGGGAAAGGTTGTGGGAGAAGAGGACATGATGGGAAGGTGATGGGGCTCCGGGAGGGATGGCCCAACTGTCCCCTAGCATCCTGTGGGCACTGAGGCACCCCCTGGGTCCCAGGTGAGCCAGCCAGATGGTGTGGCAGCCCACTGGAGTGTGCCTACTTCAGGCCAATGGGATGAGAGCACCTCCCAGAGCCCAAGTTGGAGAGGGCGGGCAGGCTGCAGGCAGGCGGAGGAGGGCCCACGAGGGGAGAAGCCAGAATCTGGGGGCAGGCCAAGTCCTGCCAGGCTGTTGGAAGCCGAGAGAATAGGCAGAAAACAGCCATCAGATTGGCGGCATTGTCCCCGGCGCCCCCCATGCCGCTCTGTCTGTGCCGATAGGAGAGACAGTGCTTTGCTGGCCTTTCTTCATTTTTTTTTTTTCGGGTATTATCTTTTTGAGAGTCGAAAGCCCTCGGTCCTCCCGCTCCCTCCCTGGGTGGTGGTGGTGTGGGAGGGGCTGGGAAGGCTCCTGGGGTATCTTTAGAATGCGTTTCTGTGTTTCTGTATCTCCTTGCTTTGTCAGTGTTTGCTCTGGCTCTTCAGTGCCTGCCGCAGCCTCTCTGATCAGAGCAGGGGGTTGAAGTGGGTGCGGGGAGGCATTGTCAGCTTGTTTGGGGAGAGGGTGGGGAGAGAGAAGGGATGCCTTCCCCCCACCCCGCCCCGTGCTTCGTGAAAAGGGGGAAGTGGGGACTGAGAGAGAGCGCGTGTGTGTGCACGCGCGTGTGCGCTGTCCTGGTTTCTCATGCCTGATCATCTCTCTCCCTGTCTAGATCCCTCTAGCTGAGATGGAGGCTCTGTCTCTGACGTCAGAGATTGTGTCTGAACCGTCCTGCTCTCTAGCTCTGACGGATGACTCTTTGCCTGATGACATGCACACACTCTTACTTAGTGCCCCGGAGAGCAATGTACATACACACTGCCCTCACTGCTCCCGGCCACCCCCGGGGCTGGGCTGGCTGCAGGGCTCCAGATCGGCCCAGCGAGGGTCCTGGCTGCCTCCTCTCAGTTTGCTGCCAGGTTCCACCCAGAGGCAACAACTGTCAGGCCCTCGGTGGGGCACCTGAAGAGGGGACAAAGAGATTAGAGAAGATTAAATTGGGGTCTTGCCCTGAAGGCTATAGGGGCAGCCATTATGAAAAAGTGAATCCAGGAGTGACACGGCCCAGAACAGGTGTCATCAGAGTCAGTCTATGCATTTGGAGCCCTGTGCAAGCCAGCCCTCCCTGTCCCTGCCCGCCTCCTCCCCACCCCACCCCCACAATATGAGACCTTCACACCACGTGGTGGGTGAGAGCCGCATCTCTGCCACCACTGCCATGCCCTTCTTCACCTGGGGCGCTGTTCCTGTCTCCTCCGTCACTGTCCCTGTGTGTCCCTGTGTCTTCACCAAACTCAGTGGGGTGGGAGGGGCTTCTCTGTGCTCTGACAACCTCCCTACCCTTTCCCTTCTCCAGCTCCAGTCCCTTCTGACTGCGAGCAGCCCTCTCCTCCCGACCAACCGACCGTTCCCCTCCTGTTGTCGGAGGAGGGCCCAGCTGAGGGACTGGACCAGCTGGGGTGTCCCTAGGGGTCTTGGGTGGCTGGTAGAGTGGAGCCTGGGGCTGAGAGGGGAAGCAAAATAAGATTGTCCTCCAACTTAGCCATCCTCAGGCCTGCTGGGGCTATTTAACTGGCTGGGCCTGCATGGGGACAGGACTCCTACAGCCTCCCTGAGAACAAGGGGCAAAGGGTTCAGGGGGAAGGGGACCACAGGGTGATGGAGAAACCTCCTGAGAACAAACCTAGGCTCCCTCATGCTGGAGTCCAAGGCTGAGTACCTCCCTTCTCTGAAACAGAGCAACAACCCCACTCCCACCCCGAGTCTGTCCACTAAGGGAGCAGCTGAATGTGGCCTCCACCCCCACCTGCCAGAGTCATTGGTTAAAGTGGAGGTCAGGGAGCCAGCTGTGATACGCCTCTGGTGGTCATCTGCCATTCAACCCACCTGAACCCAACCCACGCCCTATGCTGGGACCTGGGGCTGCTGTAAGAATCGGATGAACAGCCTGCAACCTGCAAGCTCTCCTGAGCTGCCTGGTCCCTGCTCCTTGGGAGGGTCCTCTCCCCATCACCTCCCCTGACAGCGCAGGGTTGTGGGGGCTAATGGCTGCTGTTGGCTTTTTTTTTTTTTTTTTTGAGACAGGGTCTCACTCTGTTGCCTAGGCTGGAGTGCAGAGATAAGATCCCAGCTCACTGCAGCTTTGACCTCCCGGGCTCAAGCAATCCTCCCACCTCAGCCTCCAGAGTAGCTGGGATTACGGGTGCCGCGTCACCATATCCAGCTAATTTTTTTTTTTTTTTTTTTGAAATGGGGTTTTGCCATGTTGCCCAGGCTGGTCTCAAACTTCTGAGCTCAAGCGATCTGCCCATCTTGACCTCCCAAAGTGCTGGGATTACAGGCATGAGCCACCAGCCACTGTGCCTGGCTTGCTGTTAGCTTTTAATCCTCCCCTGAGCTGCTCTGGGTCAGGGCTCCAGCCCGTCCCTGTGGACACCGGAACTCCCTTCAGAGTCTTGAAATGGAGCCTTTAGAATGAGCTCGTGAGCCACCTGCAGGGCTGGGGGCTGGGGGCTGCTCTCCCTTCTCTGGATACCTCCTCACCCCTCCACCACCACAGTGGGAGCTTAAAGGTGATGCAATGTGTACAGTTTTGCAGGGGGTGGGACGCAGGGCCTGCAGACTCTCCCGGCTGCCCAGACCCCCTCCTACCTGCTTCCTCCCCGCGTGTGGAGGCCTCATCCATGTGTCTGCCCCTCTCCCCAGCCACGCTCATGCCCATCTCTACCTTGTCCTGGGAGGGTACGGGGGTGAGGGCTGGGCAGGGGGGCGTGGCTGCTTTCTATTGTCAGCTCTGCCTCAGTTACCAAAGCCAGACATACCCTCTTCCTCCACCTCCCTCCCCTGTTCCTTTTGCAGGTACAGCCCCACCCCACGGAGCTGCCAGGACCAGACTTACTGACCGTGCGGAAGTCTGGGGTCAGCCGAACGCACTCTCTGCCCAATGACAGCTACATGTGTCGGCACGGGAGCATTGCCGAGGGGCCCCTGGGACACAGGGGCTGGGGGCTCCCCAAAGCTCAGTCAGGTACCAGGGCTGGAGCAGGCCAATTTGGCTCACACGGGAGATTCCATCCTGGCCTAAGCCAGTCCTGATCTGAGGGGATGGGGAACTGAGGCAGCCAAAGAGGTCTCTCTGACCTTAGGGGAGCCTCCAGCCTGGGGGAATGGCTTTCAGTCCAGGGGGTAAGGGTAGAGGCCCTGATGAGGGGCAGAGAGTGGAAGGGAGGGCTCAGGAGGGAGCCTGCTCCCTTGAACCCTCCAGCTCCATTCTCTCCCCCCACCCCTCTCCTGCTTCCCTCCCTCCACAGGCTCCGTCTTGTCCGTTCACTCCCAGCCAGCAGACACCAGCTACATCCTGCAGCTTCCCAAAGATGCACCTCATCTGCTTCAGCCCTACAGCACCCCAACCTGGGGCACCATCCCCAAACTGCCCCCACCAGGACGCTCCCCTTTGGCTCAAAGGCCACTCAGGCGCCAGGTGAGCAGGTGTGGAAAGGCAGGCACAGGCCTGGGGCTGGACCCTCTGCTGCTGGTGATGACCCGAGTTGACACTTTCATTCTTCCAGCAAACATTTATTGTGTGCCAGTGATGTGCCAGGCTCAGTTGCAGATACCAGGGACACAGTACTGGGCAAAGCAGAAGCGGTGTGTGCCTTCTTGAAATTTGCACCTGGTTCCTTGTTCCACTGAGGAGACCTGGAGACCAGAAGGGGTAGTGCTTGCCCAGGGTCACGCCTATCTGGTCGGAGGTAGAACCCAAGTCTCTGGGCTTTCCTTCCTCACCAACCAGAGCTGCCTCCCAATTCTTCTCCACACTTTGGGCTGAGCTGTGGGGCACAAGGCAGGTTTTAAGTGTCTTCACTTTTGGCCAAGTCTGGGGCCCACCTTCCGGAGCCCACATTCTTTTGTTTTGTTTTGTTTTGTATTTTTGAGTTTTGCTTTTGTTGCTCAGGCTGGAGTGCAATGGCACGATCTTGGCTCCCTGCAACCTCCGTCTCCTGGGTTCAGGCGATTCTCCTGCGTCAGCCTCCCGAGTAGCTGGGATTACAGGCATGCACCACCATGCCTGGATAATTTTGTGTTTTTAGTAGAGACGGGATTTCTCCATGCTGGTCAGGCTGGTCTCGAACTCCCAACCTCAAGTGATCTGCCCGCCTTGGCCTCCCAAAGTGCTGGGATTACAGGTGTGAGCCACCACGCCCGGCCCCAGAGCCCACCTGCATAAGGCCACAGCCCATGCCGTGTGTGTGTCCTAAGGCATGAGCATGGACACATGAGAATCTCAATCTCATATGCTTGGGGCAGCAGGCACAGTCCTTATTCATTCTGTAAATAGTCACTAAGCAGCCTCTGTGTGCCAGGCACCGGGGACACAGCCCCTGCCGCCTGAAGCTCACAGTCTAATAGTGGAGACATAACTGCCATCAGATCATTGTAGCCTCAGCTCACAGCCGCCAGACACCCACGTGTGGGGGGCAGCAGGGACACAGAAGAGGAAGGGGTCGGTTTTACTTGGGGATGGAGACTGTCACACCCTGTGTCACAGAGAACCTGAGTCTGTAAAATCGAGGGATTCTTGCCAAGCTGGAAGGGTATACAGAGCCAAAGGGGAAGTCTACGCAGAGGCAGGGAGGCGTGAAGGAGCCAGCTCAGTAAGCAGAGATGGCCTGGCTTCTCTCTCATAGCCCAGGAGGCAGGGGCTGCAGAGACAGCGATTCTTGCAGGCTGAGGGGAGACCAGAGCATGGGGGAGGGAAGACGGGGTTTAGTGGGGGGAGAGGAGACATAGTGGACCACAGAGGTCAGGCTGCAATGACCCCTATCTCCAAGTAAGAGCGGCTACCAGGACCTCTGTGTAGGGTGGTCCTGCAGTGCGTGGTGGTGGTGGGCGGGGGGCACAGCCAGCTTGACAGGAGGGCTAGTCCATGCTGGAGAGGAGACTGCTGGGCTGAGCCCTCCCCGCCCCCCATATAGGCAGCAATAAGGACTGACTCCTTGGACGTTCAGGGCCTGGGCAGCCGGGAAGACCTGCTGGCAGAGGTGAGTGGGCCCTCCCTGCCCCTGGCCCGGGCCTACTCTTTCTGGGGCCAGTCGAGCACCCAGGCGCAGCAGCACTCCCGCAGCCACAGCAACATCTCCAAGCACATGCCCCCGCGAGCCCCTTGCCCAGGCCCACAACCCAACTGGGACAAGGGCCCTCCAGAGACCAGAAGCAGCTTAGAGTTGGACACGGAGCTGAGCTGGATTTCAGGAGACCTCCTGCCCCCTGGCGGCCAGGAGGAGCCCCCATCCCCACGGGACCTGAAGAAGTGCTACAGCGTGGAGGCCCAGAGCTGCCAGCGCCGGCCCACGTCCTGGCTGGATGAGCAGAGGAGACACTCTATCGCCGTCAGCTGCCTGGACAGTGGCTCCCAACCCCACCTGGGCACAGACCCCTCTAACCTTGGGGGCCAGCCTCTTGGGGGGCCTGGGAGCCGACCCAAGAAAAAACTCAGCCCGCCCAGTATCTCCATAGACCCCCCCGAGAGCCAAGGCCCTCGGCCCCCGCCCAGCCCTGGCGTCTGCCTCCGGAGGAGGGCTCCATCCAGCGACTCCAAGGATCCCTTGGCCTCCGGCCCCCCTGACAGCATGGCTGCCTCGCCCTCCCCAAAGAAAGATGTGCTGAGTCTCTCCGGTTTATCCTCTGACCCGGCAGACCTGGACCCCTGAGTCCTGCCCCACTTTCCCACTCACCTTTCTCCACTGGGTGCCAAGTCCTAGCTCCTCCTCCTGGGCTATATTCCTGACAAAAGTTCCATATAGACACCAAGGAGGCGGAGGCGCTCCTCCCTGCCTCAGTGGCTCTGGGTACCTGCAAGCAGAACTTCCAAAGAGAGTTAAAAGCAGCAGCCCTGGCAACTCTGGCTCCAGGCAGAAGGAGAGGCCCGGTGCAGCTGAGGTTCCCAACACCAGGAGCTGTTGGGAGAAAGCAATACGTCTGTGCAGAATCTCTATGTATATTCTATTTTATTAAATTAATTGAATCTAGTATATGCGGGATGTACGACATTTTGTGACTGAAGAGACTTGTTTCCTTCTACTTTTATGTGTCTCAGAATATTTTTGAGGCGAAGGCGTCTGTCTCTTGGCTATTTTAACCTAAAATAACAGTCTAGTTATAATCCTTCTTCTTGCAAAGCACAAGCTGGGACCGCGAGCGCATTGCAGCCCCAACGGTGGCCCATCTTCAGCGGAGAGCGAGAACCATTTTGGAAACTGTAATGTAACTTATTTTCTCCTTTAACCTCGTCATCATTTTCTGTAGGGAAAAAAAAAAGAAAAAGAAAAAATGAGATTTTACAAATGAAATGGAATCTTTTTATATATACATACATACATATCTATATATATATATATATAAAATAAAGTAATTTTCCTAAATAAAAAGCTAATCACGGTCCAGAGTAAAAGCAAAAGGGATGGAGAGTTAGGCACGTCCAGATGGCACTGATGAGAGAGAGATCCTGGAGATGGGGAGTGGGTGGTGGGGAGGGAAGCTTCAGGGCTGCCTCTTTGTGTATGAGTGTGTGTGTGTTTGTGTATATGAGTGTGTGTGTATATGAGTGTGAGTGTGTGCGTGTCTGAGAGTGACAGAACCTGAACCCTTTGCTCTGGAAGGCTGCACCTCTAGCCTGCCCTCCCCAGCTGTGAGGGAGAGGAGAAGCCCCTCCGCCTCGTGCAGGCTGGGGAGGCAGGGTCTCCTCTGCTGCTATCAAAGCTTTACTGCTTCCTCTAGCTAGGCAGCTCAGTGAATGGGAGTAATTCCAGATTAACTCTTATTTCTGCTGACAGCTATCAGCCGCACATTGAAAGCTGGAAATTGGCATAATGAAGCTGTTTTGGTTAATGGGGCCGACTGAGGCTGGGGGAGGTTGCCTCAGAGGCTGCAGATCTGGATCTGTGGGTTGGTGGGGGAGGGGGGAAGTGTTTCTGGGTTTTCCTTCCTGAAGCTTCAGCACAGATTTGCCACACTTCTGGCTGGATGCGTGACCTGAGCTGCCTGGACTTCAGCCTCCTGCCCTTGGGGGTGGGCTTAGCTGACTGGCATTACAGGCACTGCCCGATGGGGACCTCATCCACCTGCCCGCAATGGAATTAAGCTGTGTAAACGGACTGGGCTGCCCTTCCTGAGGATGAGGGTCCAGGGCTGGGCGTCCAGAGGCAACCTTCTGGTGGAGGTGGTAGGGTCAGAGGCCAGGCTGCAGGCTGCTGAGTGGGGAGCTGGCCCCCTGGGCGGTGATGAGCGAGCGTTCAAGATGTTTACATGCGCTGCTGCTGCTGCCTGCCCAGGGGGAGCCCGTGGAGAAGGGAGGTTTGAAGGTGGTCAGGGACAGACAGGCGGGAAGAGGGGGAGTGGCGTGGCCCAGGCCACCTGTCTGGTGCTACTGCAGACAATATTCTCTTGTCTGAAATCTTGGTGCCAAGAGGTGGCGATCATGGGTCCAGGCAGCCTGTCACCTAGCCACTCCCAAACATCTGTCCCAACCCCACTCCCTTGAACAGCCCTATCCCCTTGCCCCCAAGGCCTTCAAACCCCAGGAGTGGATTGGGTTCTTGAAACCTCACTGGCAATGCTCGTTCACGCACTGTCTGACCTGGTCAGCTGGGAACTGGGAGCACCAGGCTGCCGGGCGAGTGGACCTGGAGGCGCTGTCCAGCCTTGTGTTTTCTAAGCTGGGTGAGAGCTTTCCTCATTGCTCTTTTGGACAGAACTGATACCAGTCCTTGAAGCCAATGCTTGGTTTTCTCCTTTTAGGGTGTGCAATAATGTCAGATTTTTTCCTCTGGCCTCCTTGGGTGGGGAGAGGGAGCGCTTGTAGGAGCTGCCATTTAAGATTTTTAAAAAAAGCAAAGCTATACAAAATTCCTAGAGTTCTGTCACCTGGATCTGCAGACTAAGCTTTTATATTTTTGTAGAATTCTGTAGCTGTCTATTCCCTAATGAGGTTGGAGGATATGGGCAGGGGGTTCTGGGATCTTTTATTCTTCTAGTGGTTAGAGGATTCTGGGTCAAGGTGAAGCCAGAGAGCTGGACTCCTACCCACCCCCACCCTTCCAGCACCCCCCCGCCGCCACCACCACCACCACTTGCACAGCCCAGCAGCACTGGAGTACTGGAGAGTCGCTTAGGTTGAGTCTTAGCATGCCTGTTTCTTTCTGGGTTCCCCCTCCCCTGGCCTCCTCTTCCCAGCAGGGACCGAGGAATTTGGGGTGAACTTACTATGCTTTTGGGTTGCTCTGTAGAGATCTGCAGGGACCAGCCTGGTGAAAACAAAAAGACTCACCTACTCCCTCGCCAGCAGCCCTCTCTGTGGCCTGGAGGGTTTCTCTGGAAAAGGGCAGTGCCTGGAGGGGGTCCTCTGGATAGTGATGTGGAAATATTAATAGTAGAGTCAAAGTGGGTATTTTGGGGGAGTTGGGGAGAGAACTGTGACCTCTCCCCCCAACGATGTAAAATCTTTATCAATGATGGAAACTGTTGTGTCTCATTAAAAGAGTTTTGAGGTGGAAAAGCAGCTGCCGCTGGATCTTAATAATAATATCAAGACTGCTAACCTCATGCTGCTTGTCTGGGTGGTTATTTGATGCTGCTCTGGGATACGTAGCGGGTGGGGGTAGAGGGTGGAGAAACTGAAGGAGGCTGGGGTGGGGAGTGGCTGGTGGGGGCAGCAGGCCTTGGATGAGGACTCCAGGGGCAGAATGGAACTGGTTAGGGGCTTCAGGCTTTTAGAAGTAGGAACATCTACCCTGGCGCCTTTGTCCTCAGCCTTCCCCTTTGGGGTTCAGAAGAAATTGTGTCAGCGGCTGTAGGCCCCCACCTCAAGCTTGGCTGCTTCTGCTTCCTCCACCCCCAAGACTCCAGGAAAAGGTCTGTGTGGGGGTGGGGACTGGGAAGAGGAGTGAGCTGAGCTGGGGATAAAACAAATCTGAGGCTCATATGCAGTCTCTCATTCCTCAAAACACCCTAGCACGGAAGTTTGATTGCTATTTCTCCATGAGGCAGCGGGGGTCAGAGAGGTTAAGTGAATTGCCCATGGTCACACAGCCAGGGAATGGCAGAGCTGGGATTTGACCCTAGGTCTGGCCAACCTCCAGTCCACACTACTCCTGTCTCTACTCAGTGTAGAGGAAATGGGGCACAATGGGAAGAATCCTGCTCAAAAATGACTTGCTGGGGGGCGCTTTTCCAAAGTAGTCACAATTCATATTCATACAAATAGGCACACGTGTTCCCCGCATGGCAAACTCAGAGGCTTAGAGAGGCCCCCAGCCTCCCACCTGGTGGGCCACCAGCCTTTGGCCATAGGGAATGGTGGCGAGAGGGGTTCAATCACTGGAGAAGGCATCCCTCAGCTCCAGACGCTTGTCCAAGAGCCGGCCAAGGGTAGCTCTGCAATCACTCTGGGTTCCCAGGCACCACCCTTCCACGTCATAACCCTGCCCTTGAACCCCATGGTACCTGTTCTCTTCCCCATCCCACCCTCTTTTCTCTTCCTCTCCTCTAGCCCTGCCCTACCTACCTAAACCGCGCCCACTTTCCAAACAGCTTTCACTCTTGTCTCCACCCTAGTCCCCACCTGCCACAGCCTGGTGCCCCTTGGCCTATTTTCTCTTTCCTTGGGCCAGTTGAGCAGCCTGTGGAGCGGGACTGGCAACAGCAGTGCAATGAGGGCGTCAGACACCAGGTGGCGGCACAGGGCACCCTCACCTGGTGCACCTGGTGCCCCTCCCGCAGAGGGACCAAGCCAGGGAGAGGGCACCAACACTGATGGACACCTTCTAGGGACAGGTGTTCTGTATAACCTCAGAAGGAGGAAGCAGGCTTGCAGGGTCCATTGAAGGACTTTGTGTATGGAGAAGCCCAAACAGGAATCCCCGCCATCTGAGTGCTGAGCCCGCGGTGTTCAATGACTCCTGCCTGAATCTAGGAGACCCAGGGCTAATCCAGGACCGTGGTTGCCAGGAAGGAAAGGAACTCTCAAAGCAAGTTGAGTTGTGGCCTGGAGTCCCACTCCAGGGCACAGCAAGGCAGGTCAAGGAGGCAGCTGCTCCAGCTAAGCCCCAAGAGGGGATTCTGCTAAGAACTTTAAAACTGCGTGTCTTAGCCTTGGTTCCAGGTGTGGGATCTGCTGACTGTGGCCCACAGAACTAATTAATTCTTCTTGCTTTGAAAACTCCAGAATCGGGCACAGCAGCCAGCACTCTCCCCTGCATGCCAAATCAGATCAAGTGCAGGTTGGTGGCAGAAGGGCAGCCTCACTGAGGGCCAGTGGGGTCACCACCAGACTGGGGTCTGGAGGAAGCAGACCCCACTTCAGGGGAGAGGACAAGGGGTAGGCTGGGGTGTGGGAGCTACAGCCTGGTTTGGGGGTGCTCCAGGCCTCCAAGGAGCCGCAAGGGGCTAAAAGGAATCAGGCGGTGCTTGGAGGGGAAGCTTTGCTATTCCACACCCTGCCCCTCTGTCTTGTCAGTTCCAACCTGCCTCTTCCCCCTTCGAAGCATTTCCTGTTCCTGGGTCTCCCCGTCCCCCACTGTTCTGCTTTCTTCTCTCTGCTGTCATGCCTGCTCTGAGCTGTACCTTGCAATTATTTTATCTTTCCATCTCCTTGCCAGGAAATCCCTGATGCCGGGTTCCCCTGGGACACTCACTGCGGGGGAGGCACCGCACATGCTCCATCCGTCCTGCCTGGAGCAGCAGTCAGTTGGGGAGGGAGGATGGGGCTTGGGCCATGAAGGCTGGGAGAGGTTTAGTCCATTTCTCTGCTGCAGCCCAACCCACAAGGCCGTTATTGCTTCTCTCGGGAGCCCTTCCAGCAAAAACCATCTTGGTTCTGAACACTCAAAAGCAAAGTGGGCAGCGCCTACTGCTGGGACTGTACCTAATGTCGCAGTGGCCTTGTTGCCTATGACTCCTTCTTAGGAAATGAGGTGTTTGCTTAATCGGTCAACAACACTTCCTGAGGACCAGCTTCTCCAGGCACTGTCCTGGGTGCTGAGGATACAGTTATAAACAAACCTCAGTCCCTATCCTCAAGGTATCCACAGTCCTCTGGGCAAGGTAAGCAAGACAGTGATTACAAGCGGAGGAAGCCTCCTAGCCCAGGACTAGGTTGGGGAGGTCCAAGGAAGGCTTTGAGGGGGTGGGGGACTTGAATGAACTCTTGAAGAAGTTTGCCGCTACCAGAAAGGGAGACAGGGTGTAGGTAGGAGAGTGCACCAAGCAGCCTTGAAGACAGATACGGGAAGAGCATCCCGCTCAAGGAGACTGCGCAGAAACAGCCTCCTCGGCAGGCAGACGTGGGGCACCTCCTGCCTGTGCCGAGATAAGCTCTGTGGCCCTGGGCAGGCTGTAGGGTGTCTCAGGGCCTCAGATTTCTTGCTCTGGTGAGAACAACCAAAACAATAACATCCTAGAAATATTGTGGTTATTATTCAAGGAGTCTCTGAAAGGGGACACACTTCCTGAGTGGCCCAGAGGGGTGAAGCCCCAGTGCCTCAAAAGAGATGGGGGAAGGTGAGGGTCGCCAAGGGCCCCCACCACACCCTCAGAGTCCCCAACCCAGTGCTGTAGCCTTGGGAAGGCAATTGCAATAGAAAAGCCGGGGGCTACAAGGGGTGGTGCCTCAGCTCCGATGCTGAAGCCAGAACCCAAGGGTCCTGGCCCAAAACTAGAGCTCTAGCCAATGGACTGCCTGGCCAACTGTGGGTCTGGAAAGTCCCGGATGGAAGCTCAGGCTAGTTCTGGGCTCTCCATCTCAGAAAGGGGGTCTGCCTGGGGAGCTCACCTCCCAGAGGGCCCTAAAGAAAAGTCCCCAGGTCTCCTCCCAGAGGTTAGGGGTGTTCCTTGGGTGACTTCTGGAACTCAAAAGTGGAAGGGAGCTATTCCTAGTTTTATGGTAAGGCCCAGAGCGATCTGGTGCCTATGACCCCACAAGCCCTAGAAAAGGAATGAGACAGGAGGGAGAGTTGGAGGAAGCCGGTGGGTAGACAAGGTCAAAACACAGGGGTGGTGGGTGCTGATGAAGCCACCTGATGAAGGGTGCTGATGAAGGGTCATGGAAGGGGTAGAGGAAGGCTCCCAGCTGCCTAGGCCGTAGAAGCCTGGCCCACCAGGGCTGGAAGAGAGCTTAGATATCACCTTGTCCACGTTTCTTAAGAAATGAAGTCCCAGAGACATCAAGGAGTTTTTTGAGATCATACAGTGTATAAAAGGTACAGAGGGGGATTGGAGGGGACTGAGTTAGTCCCTGCCCTTGGGGACCTCTCAGACTAGCAGGGAAGACAGACTCTTCATAACTAAATATAACCCAAGGCACACTGTAACAAGGTGTAAAGCTCTGTAAAGTCTTTTGCCCAGAGAGGAAGGTCAGGGGACAGGAGAGGGAGGATGTGTGTGGATGAGTGGAAGGGAAGAGGGCAGACAAAGAAGGGGCGGAAAGAACTTGCCCAGTGGAGGGGTAGGAGTCCCCAGTCTCACTGCCTGAGAAGGGGGAGTCTTCCCCACTCCCACGCTTATCCCATGCCCAGCCAGATCTTGGTTCTGATAGCCTATAGCCAAGGAGACTTCCCTTCTAGTGACCTCCTGCCTGCCCAGAGAGATAAGAAGTGGTTTGTCGCTTCTGCACTCTTACTGGCTCCCACCCACGCCTGCCGCTGAGCAGCCAAGGAAGGAAACACCTTCTCTTGAGAACAAGGGTCAGAAAAGGGGTCACCAGGGTGAAACTGGACAGACCTGTGTGCAAAGGCAGGGAAGAGAAGGGCCAGGGAAAGATCTGCCCAGGAGAATTCCTTCTGAGTCCCAACAAGGGGTGCTGAGTTGGCTTCTGGGATTGTGTTAAGGAAGACAGGGCAACAGCGGGATTGAGAGATGGAGGCATCCCCACATCTGAGGGGATACGGGGAGAAAGAGAGCTGAGGCAAGCAGGGGAAGGAGAGCACTGACAAGCCCATTTTACAGATTGGGAATGTAGAGTTTCAGCCTTAGGAGGGGGACAAGGACACTCACGTGGGGCTCCTCCTGGGGCTTCGCCTGTCCTTCCCCTCACCCTGATCAGGCTGAAGCAGAGGGAATTCACACATGTTGGGTGCCCCACTAAGTGTGCCAGGCGATACACTTTGCATACCTTTTCCATTCAATCCTCAGAGAACCCTGGGAGGAAGATTCTTCTATGATTGTCTCTATTTTACGGATGTGAAAGTAGAGGCCCAGAGAGGTGCCGAAGTGATGTGGCAAGGTCAGGGGGCCACAGAGCCTAAAAGGGCAGCAGTTTAAGAGGACATAGGAGGCCCCCTGGACGATGCTGCGGCCCCCACCCCGCCTCACGGGTACACACCCGCGCAGTACACCCCGGTTCCCAGAGCGTGGCGCCTGCCAGTGGCCTCTGGAACCTGACGAGGAAGAGGTCAGCTTCCGGATTGAGCACGGAAGCCCTTCCCATTCTACAGATGAGGAAACCGCCCTCCGGAGAGGAACGTGACCTTCTCAAAGATTCCTTTTTTCCTAGGAAGGATTGTTAAATCCCTCTCCCAATGTCCCCTACTCAGTGACTCATCGGCCCCACGGAGTTGTTCGGGGGTGGGAGCGCCTGTGTATCCCAGTTCCCCCTTGGAAATAGACTCTACTCCAGGATTGTCAGCCTCGGTATTCAGAGGGACATCCCCCTGGCATGGCCCGGGGACCGCTCGCAGGAGCTGTCGCCGTGCCAAGGCCCCCCCACCTCTGCCCCAAAGTCCCTCCCAGGGAGGCGCTGTCGCAACCCGCGGGACGGGGGCAGGGAGACTGGACCCAGAGGCACTGGGGTAGGGCTCGGCGGGGCGGGCCCGGGCGGAGCGCGGGGTGCGGAGGGCGGAGGCGGCTCCGGCGCCCGCTCTGCCCGCCGCTGGGTCGGACCGCGCTCGCCTTCCTAGCTGCCGCGCCTTGGCCCCATGGACACCCTGTGCGGTTCCGGGGAGCTCGGCTCCAAGTTCTGGGTAAGGCGCGGGGCTCCGGGGTCACCGCGCGGGGGTCGGGGTTGGCCGGCTTCGCCCGGTCCTCGCCGCCTGCCTTCCCGCGAGGCCGGCAGGTATCCCGGGACGGAGCCCCTGAGACGGACTGGGCGCCCGGGAGGGGGCGGTGGGGGCGGGAGGGAGGTTGGCGGCGCCGCCCGGAGCTGGGTCCCACGCAGGGTCCGGGACCTGCCCTGCTCTTCCCTTCCCGGCTGCAGCACTGAGGAGCCCGGGAAAGTGAGGCACAGTGCGTGGCTGGGTGAGTCGGCTCCACCCCAGCCCCTCTGTCGGGTGAGGAACGGGCGTTTCGCAATCAGCCGCGCGTTCGTGGTGGAGGGTCCTCCCTCAGCATCTGCCCCAGACTAGGACTCGGTTGCCCACCTGGATGCCCCAGGGCATCCCGAGCACCTGCTCAACCAGATGTTTTGGGAGGCTGGTTGTGCAGTGTCCCACCCTTCTTAGGAAGCTTTCCTGCCACTTTATTTTCTCTGGGTAAGACTGAGGTCTGAGAGCAGGCCATCCTCACCACCCTGGACTCAGAAAGGAGAAGCAGACTCCGGTCTGGAGACAGGTACAGGGTGTCAGGATTCCTGTAGTCCAACTCCCTTCGTTTACAGATGGAGAAAGGGAGGTCCAGAGAGAGGAAGAGACTTGCCCAAAGTTACCCAGTTCAATGAAGGCAGAGCTGGGATAGAAAAACAGGCTAGAGGCCAGGTGCAGTGGTTCACGCCTGTAATCCCACCCTTTGGGAGGCAGAGGTGGGAGGATCACTTGAACCCAGGAGTTTTAGATTACAGTGAGCTATGATCACACCACTGCACTGTGGCCTGGGTGAAAGAGCGAGACCCTGTCTGTAAAAAAATAAATGAATAAGAAAAGAAAAGAAAATCAGGCCTTTTGTGACTCTCACTCCAAATCCCTTTCTAAGACAAGCTGCTTTTCAGCCTGCTGACTCCAGCCTCCAGCACAGTTCAGGTGAGTTAAGTGCATACAGCCCAGGAGCTTTCTTACCAGCTTTCAAACCTACTTGCCTCTATGAGGCAAGTGATCATGTGCTCTCCGTTTTACAGAGGGAGCTCAGATTAAAGGGGCTTCTCTATGGTCATTCAAGGGGTGTCCAGGGCCTGTGAATCCCAATCTCTAAGTCTTTTTCCTATTTTAAGTATTTGTACATATGCGCCCTGTATGTGTGTACGCATACACACAGGCACGTGGGGTGTTACCCAAGAGTTCGTGCTGTGCTCGTGTGTGCATAGGTGTATAAGTCTGGACCCATGCTCTTGGGCTGTGTTTAGGATGGGCTGAAGGCGTTATATGGAGTTTTTGAAACTTGGGGCAATGGAGGTTAAAAAAAAAACTGTCAAAAGGCGTTTTTGGGATTCTCTCTTTTTCTGTGGGTGACCCAAAGGTTAATCTGAGATGGTGCAACTTCTCTGTCACTGCCCTTCTTTCCCAGTCCCACAGGAACTTCATCTATTATTCAGCATTGACAGGCCACTTGCCGCCAAGGTCCAGAGGTTGTGCCTTTGCCTCACGTGCACACTTCCTTTCACTGCCCATGGGGCCAGGCTGATATGGCCATGGCAGGTTTGTGGCCTGGAATGCCAAGCAGAAAATCAAGAGGGTGGTTGTGCGCAAACTTCAGGCACAAGGGCTCATTGTTCCTGGGTAGCCACCTGAACCCTGAGAGCTTAGGACTCCACAGAGACAGGTCTCCTGGAACACGGAGTTGGGAAATTCAGGACTCCCTTTTTGTCCCATGTTCAGACATCCTCTGGCTCTACCTTTAACATGGGATTGTGGAGTCCAAGAAAGTGGGAGCTTGTGAGTTTGAAGCAGTGAGTCCAATCCCTCAGGGTAGAGCTGGGGAAACTGAGGCCAAGGGAGTGAATATCCCAGGACAATCAAAGACAGAGTGCGGGGCTGGGAAACAGGACTCCGGGGCTGTGGTTACAGCCTTGCCATTGCCTGACTGTGCGCCTTTGAGCCTCTGGGCCCTCTGGCCCCTGCACTTCTCCTTGATGCTCGTGAGCGATACACACCTCCTCTGAGGATGCAGGCTCCGTGGGAGTCAGCTCATCTACATTATGAAGCCCTCGTGAGATCTCTGCTTGGATACCTTAAATGGCAAACTGACCACCCCCCTTCCCACCCCGATCTCTAAACGTCTTTCACATTCTCTTCTGGCTCCTGAAACCTGTTCTAGGCCACACCCAGTGTGGCTGGTGACTGGGGGAGGAGTGTGGAGAGAGAAGGGAGGCTCCCAGCTCTACCTCTGAGGGAATGACAGGGTTTGCACAGCTGAAAGGAGAGAGAGTCCACGCTGGAAGCTGGAACCTCTGCCACAGTCCAGTTTCAAAAAAGGCCTGGAGTTCGGGGCTGTTCATTTGTGATGTGCTGTGTTGCATCTCATTTGCATGGCATATTGTTCAGGCACAACTCCCTCTGAACCTTTACCTTAGGGGCCCGTGGGTGACCCACTTTGTGAGAAGTGGTTCAGGGCAGCCCGGAAGTACTTGAACCGGGAGTGAAAATGCAAGGAGGGGGTGGGGTGTTCAGGCCCCTCTGGGCCGCTCGTTTAATCTACCAAGATGCTCAGTAGCTTATCCTTATAGCCTCAGTCTCTCCACCAGTGGAATGGGAATTAACCCACCCCCTACCCACCTCACAAGATTTTTCTGATCAAATGAGATAGGGAATGTGGAATGATTTTAAGAACTAAGAAGCTTTCTATGGGTGGCAAGTCCTGACATTCCCCAGAAGAGGGAGGAGAAAGAAAAATGGGGTTAGAAAGGAGTATCAGACGTGGGAAGACCTGCAGGGAAAGAGCTGGCAGGGCTGTTGGGCCAGTGGCTCCCATTTCAGCTGTTTGCTGGGGAGCTGGGGGCTGTTCCTGGCTCAATCTGAGGGTAGGAGACTGGAGAGGACCATGCCCTTGGGACAGATGTATACACATCTGTGTACTCACACACCAGCTGCCAGGTGAATGATTTGTATGAATCCCTCTCTTTCTCACCTGTATCGACTTTGAAGCAGGTTACCAACTTCCCTGAATGTGCCTTGGGAGTTTCTGTGGAAATAAATTCCAAAAGAGTGAACTGTGTAATTAAACCACCTCACTACTCAGGAGGCCAGAGGTGCCTCAGAACAAGGGAGGAGGTGGGGTCCCTTTGCTGTGCTGTGCTGGCCTCTGCCTGCAGGATTCCTCTCTGTTCTGAATCACAGAGGTTGGGGAGCACCTGGGTGGTGAAGGGAATATGTGGAGGAAGGGCCTGGAGCTATTTACCCCCCAGGTAAACAGGCAGAATTAGCCTTGATCTGACGGCCCCGGAAGCTTAGAAAACGGAAGATCCTGACCATGAAAGTCATCCAAAGATGAGAAGTAGTGAGCTCCCCGTCACTGGGGAGTATGTAAGGACATGGTTAGCGACTACTTGGTGGGATGCTGGAGAGAGGATTCAAGCCAGGAAAGAAGGTGGGGTCCTGAGATTCTGTGGCTGGGAAGAGGGAAGATGTGGCCAGTGGGGATTCATTGGTTCTTCCTCTGAGATTTCTGGACTCCTCCTTCCCTAGCTCTCTTCCTGCTCTCCATATGGAGCTTACTTAGAAGCAGCGCTTGGTAGAGGCCTATGGGTCTCCCCTTGGTCAGGCCCACATGGGGAAGGTGACCTCATGGTTCCCTTAGCTGTTTACCCATCCTAGGGAGGGGCAGATCCCTGGTCCCTTGGAGGCTCAGCTGCCTGTGTCTCCTGCTCTGTTTTAGCTAGCCCCAATTCTGCTATTCACCAGCTGTGTGACTTTGGGTGTCAAATGACTCACCTTCTCTGGGCTCCAGCAGAACTGAGGTGGGCTCTGGGGCCTACTTCAGGTCTGGAGTTGCCCAATTTTGGAAGGATGAACCTTGGGCTTGGGGGCCAAGGCCATGCATGATTAAGGCCCTTCAAAGTTTAGAGCTCCTGGGTATCAGGGTCTCCTCTGCCTTCTAGTAGGCAGCCACCAAAATGTATGAGTAATGGGCAAGGCTCCTATGCCAATGTATTGTGACTCTCAAATGAAGACAGTGACCTGCACATCCACGGGGAAGCTGAGTGGGAGGTAGACACTCCTCCACTGAGCAGACACCATAGCTCACCCTCCCTCAGGAACCCAGTCCTCCCTGCAAGGCCAGGGCTCCCGGGCTGCTTTCCTCCATCTTAGCTGCTACAAGCGAACCCCATGCTGGGTGGCTTCGACCTCCGAGCTCTTGGCTTCTGGCTACGGTGTTTCATTGCTTGTGACCCCAGGCTGGCTTCTCCTCAATCCTGCTGTTCCCCCACGTCACCTGGGCCTGGGTCTCTAAGGGCCAGAGATATGGGGAAGGAAGTGAGTCAGGGAAATGGCATTCAAGAGGGAGCTTTGCCAAGCCTGCCTGTGGCCCCCCCAGACAGGGAAATGGTCCTGAAACACTGGGCAAGCTTCCAGGGAGGAAGGTCCTGGCAGGGACGACCAGCTGAGCCACCCTGGAGGTAGGGCCAGAGCACCCAGACTGTGTTCAGTCCTCCGCACTGGGGCAGGATCCCTGGGGAGTTGAGGGTGAAATGAGACCTGGTGTGCCATTGCTGGGGTGGCTGGGCCCCTCCCCTCCCCGATCTGAAGTTGTTTCTGTTTCTGGCACTGGGGTGCAGTGGGTGGGGCTGGCAGGGGGCAGGATGGGACAGCAAATGAGAGCNACTGCAAGCTCCGCCCCCCGGGTTCACGCCATTCTCCCGCCTCAGCCTCCCAAGTAGCTGGGACTACAGGCGCCCGCCACCGCGCCCGGCTAGTTTTTTGTATTTTTAGTAGAGACGGGGTTTCACCATGTTAGCCAGGATAGTCTCGATCTCCTGACCTTGTGATCCACCCGCCTCGGCCTCCCAAAGTGCTGGGATTACAGGCTTGAGCCACCGCGCCCGGCCCTTTTTTTTTTTAAGATGGAGTCTCGCTCTGTCGCCCAGGCTGGAGTGCAATAGCACAATCTCGGCTCACTGCAACCTCCACCTCCCGGGTTCAAGCAATTCTCCTGCCTCAGCCTCCCAAGTAGCTGGGATTACAGGTGCACACCACCATGCCCGGCTAATTTTTCTATTTTTAGTAGAGACCGGGTTTCACCATGATAGCCAGGCTGGTTTCGAACTCCTAACCTCAGGTCATCTGCCTACCTCAATTTCCTAAATTGCTGGGATTACAGGCGTGAGCCACTGCGCCCAGACAGATTTCTCCTAACTGGATATTCTGGTTTCTAGCCAGGGTCTCCCAGAACCCCATCTAGGCCACTACCCACGTGTTAGCCACTCTGCCCCCTCAGCTCTGTGAGAAGAATTGCGCAAAGCAGGTGATATGAGAATGGGCTGCATGACTGAAAGGTGATCTGGGTGCAAGTGTTCTATCCCCAGGGTGGGATACCATGCTGGAACCCTACCAGGTGTACAGGAAAGACTGTAATCCCGTGTGAAGGAGCTGGGACCTGGAACGAGACTTCCTGGGTCTAATCCCAGCATCAGCCCTGGATGTCAGCTGCCATGAGCGTGAAATGATCATCCTGGCCCGCAGCAGGAGCTCAGTGAAACAAAGCCCCTTCCAGAAGCAGATCGGCCAGTTGAGCCTGTGAGCCATCCCTGCATGGGGCCAGCAGGCGCAGCACAACCAGTTTTTGTTTGTTTGTTTTGTTGTGTTTTGTTTTTGAAAAGGAGTCTTGCTCTGTCACCCTGGCTGGAGTATAGTGGCATGATCTCAGCTCACTGCAACCTCCCCCTCCCAGGTTCAAGCAATTATCCTGCCTCAGTCTCCTGAGTAGCTGGAATTACAGGCATGTGCCACCACGCCCAGATAATCTTTGTATATTTTTACTAGAGACAGGGTTTCACCATGTTGGCCAGGCTGGTCTCAAACTCCTGACCTCCGGGGACCCATCCACTTCGGCCTCCCAAAGTGCTGGGATTACAGCACAGGCAGTTTTTGGCCCCTGCCCCCAGGCCTTCCAAAGGCTGAGTGAGAGTGAGTGGGGATCAGAGCGTGTCCTTGCTCTCTCCATGCCTTCATTGCTGCTGAGTCAATGGTTTTGTCCATCCATCTGTTCCCTATCTGGGACTTCAGGAGCAGTCCTACAGTGGTGGCTTCCCCCTCTACTGCCACACAGGAATAAGGAAGTAATGACTCTTCTTATGACAGAGGCTGTCAACAGGCCTGGGGCCCCCAGGGTTTGGGAAGTCCCTGGCAAAGCTGGGGCAGAGGGCTCCAGTGTCCCCACCCCCACCTACCGCCTGTATGAGTCTGCAGTGATTTCAGCTTCAATGACCATGAAGTCTGCCATGAGGGAGGCCTCTGCCACGTGGTCCATTCTGGATGCCGGACCTTTCCCCTTATCAGCCCCATCCAGCTGTTTAATCGCATTATTAAGGAAGCTGTTGTTGCTGTGGAAACTGTGTGGGTGATGGCGGGGGAGGGGGCTGTGGGCTCAGCTCTCATTTCCCAGTAGTGCTCTTCAGAGTGGGAATGAGAGGAGAGCCTTGAGAAGGGATCGTCCATCCTGCCCTGCAGGGATTCAGGGAGTGTGATGGGGTCCAGGGAATAACCTTCACTGGCCCTGTCCTCACCTTCATTTTACACATAACTTTGAGTTGGAGACCCTCCTGGGTGCCAAGAACTGTGGCGTTGGTACCAGGGAGAGAACACGCTGTGTTCCTGGGCATGAAGCTGCAGAGGCTGGGGCTGGAGTTGGCTCCCTCCATTTATCTATTCATTTGTTTATTTATTCTTTTGTTCAATAGATGGTTATTGAGTACCTTCTCTGTGCCAGGCAATGCTCTAAACAGCAGGAAATACCATCAACTGCAGAGTACAGAGCTAAAGAATCTGTCTTTGGCCGGGCGCGGTGGCTCAAGCCTGTAATCCCAGCACTTTGGGAGGCCGAGACGGGTGGATCACGAGGTCAGGAGATCGAGACCATCCTGGCTGACACGGTGAAACCCCGTCTCTACTAAAAAATACAAAAAAACTAGCCGGGCGAGGTGGCGGGCGCCTGTAGTCCCGGCTACTCGGGAGGCTGAGGCAGGAGAATGGCATGAACCCGGGAGGCGGAGCTTGCAGTGAGCCAAGATCACGCCACTGCACTCCAGCCTGGGCGGCAGAGCGAGACTCTGTCTCAAAAAAAAAAAAAAAAAAAAAAAAGAATCTGTCTTTGTGGAGCATATACTCTAGTGGGAAAAGGCAGTAAAACAATAAATATCATAAAGGCCAGGTGTGGTGGCTCATGCCTGTAATCCCAGCACTTTGGGAGGCCGAGGCAGGAGGATCACTTAACCCCAAAAATTATAAAATAAGTGACTCACATCTATAGTATGGTAGAAGGTGGCTAAGGGCTAGGGGAAAATAGAACAGGCTAAGAGGAATGGGGAGCAAGGACAGGTCGGGGGTTGGGTAGTGAGTTATAGTTTTGATTAGTAAGGTCAAGGTGGACCTCCAGGAGAAGGTGAGATCTGTGCAAAAACTCACAGGTGATGAGGGCATGAGGCGTGTGGATATCCAGGGATAGGGCTGCTGCCCCTGGCAGGAGTAGGCCTGGAGGGTTTGAGAACCAGCATGGCAGCCACTGGGGCTGGCGCAGTCAGAGGGGAGAGGTGGGGAGATGCGGTCGATTCTGGGTCTATCAGGGTGCACAAGGTGAAGGCCAAGTGCGGTGACTCATGCCTATAATCCCAGCACTTTGGGAGGCCGAAGCAGGAGGATCACTTGAGCCCAGAAGTTCGAGACCAGTCTGAGCAACATAGTAGGACCCCATCTCTACAAAAAAATAAAAAAAATTAGCTGTGTGTGGTGGCACATACCTGTAGTCCCAGCTACTCAAGAGGCTAAGGCAGGAGGATCGCTTCAGCCGAAGAGGTCAAGGCTACAGTGGGGAAAAAAAAAAAAAAGAACAGTTGAATGTGGCACTGTCATGTCATTCAACCTGTAATTTGAAGGTAGAGTGGACAGGGTTTGCTGAGAGGCTGGATGTGGGATGTGAGAGAAAGAGAAGAATCAGGGGCAACTGCAAGGATTCTGGCCTGGGAAGGGAGACGGGAGGAAGGAGCCGCCATCCCCGGGCCAGGCAAGCTAGAGAGGCGAGGATGGCCAAGAGTTCAGTTCTGGATGTGTTGTGTATGACATGTCCCATAGATGTCCTGGCTCAGGGTCTGGAGTGAACCAGATAGGGAATCCGGGGCGAGGGCCTGCGTGGGCAGGTGCCTCCGCCTCCTGGGGAGGGCTCTGCCCAGCCGGGACATGCTTATCTCAAGGAAAGGAGCCCAGACTGGATGCCCTTGAGGGTCAAAGCAGCCACCCAGTTCTCACAGCCCCAAGATCCACTGGTTGTTGCCACAGAGCAGGTGTCTGTGAAACTGAAACCTGGGCCGGACGGCTGCAGGCTCCATCCCCTGCTTCCCTGAGTATTGTCTCGTTGCTATCGAGGTGCTTTGCTGTTCATTCTCCCCACCTTCTCCCCACTGTGGGGAGGTGACCGGATGCTGTCATTGCTCCCATTACTCATGGGTGGAGACTGAGGTTCAAGGACGTGAAGGCGCTCACCAACTGTTGCACGGCTCAAAAGTGACAGAAGTTATCCTGGATCCTCCGCGTCGGGGTTGGGTTCTTCCTGTGGCCACTCCCCACCCGCCTTACAGAGCCATGCCACCGGCCTGCAAGCACACACAGCGATTCCCACCATGTCCCCACGCCTGGGCTCCTGTCCTCAACATGCACACTCCCTTGTGAGTCAATGGCCCTGTGTGGCATCACAAAGCCTGGGTGCCTGTCCCGGCCACACACTGTCGGGTATCCTTGAACTTTGTCGCCAAAGTGGGTGTAGTTTCTCTTTTGTACACTGGGCCTAACAGTGCCCCTCCTATATGCCTGTGGAAGTTGTTCTGAGACAATATCCAGATAACAACTAGGTAAGTGCAGTAATAAAATGCCAGAGAAACATTAAGGGTCTTTATTTTCCTCACCTAACTGGCTGTCAGGGAAAAGCAAGCAAAGGTCAGAGGCTGGGGTGCCCCAGAGAGGCCCTGTGTAGGTGAGGCTCCGGCTGGGCCCAGAGAAATGGGATGTACACTCCAGGCCCAGAGACCTGAAGATCTGGATTCAGGGCAGCTTTGGGACAGGCTATCTGGATGGCAACTCACTGGGGTACCTGACCAGGCCTAGAGGTATATCCTGTGACCCAGATTCCAGCCCTGTGCCAGCATGTCAGAGACACAGCAAGAGTAGGTGGGTCCTTGGCTCACACTGTTTGAGCAACCACTGAATACTGAATAGGGCTCTAGAATACAAGATGTACGTGGTACACCTTCTGCCCACCTGGGCCTTCAGTGAAATGCCCCCAGGCAGCATGTCCCTGACTACATGCTCCACAGAGCTGGGATAGGTCTGCCCAGTGTGCCACTGTATCCACAGAACCCAGCCCACTGCCTGACTCACCAAGGCCCTCAGCAAGCATCGGCAAGAGTGATGCTCCAGGGAAGGGGATCTCTCTAGAAGGAAGGGTGCTCAAGATGAGGAAGGTGGGTTTTCAACCAGGCCCGCCACCCCTCCCTGGAGTGGTTAGGTTAGGATTTTGACAAGTGGTAAAAAGAGGGACTAGGTTGAGCAAAGGGGTAGGAGCAAGAATCTCAGAGCAGATTTAGGATGAAGTGAGTTGGCTGTGGGGGAAGGGAGCAATGGGAAAGGAGGTGGGAGGAGATGCCATGAGGGGGTCTTGAGGGCCAGGTTGGGTGCTAGGATGTGACTTCATGAGCAGCAGGAGTCATTGCAGGTTTGTGGGCATGAGGCAAGGGGCACAAAGCAGTATTTTGGGAAGAGCCATCTCACAGGTGGGCAGGGGCACTGGAGGGCAGAGGTCTGCCCCAGATGGGATTAAGAAGGGAAGGTGGGCCAGGCACAGTGGCTCATGCCTGTAATCCCAGCAGTTTGGGAGTCTGAGGTAGGCAGATCACAAGGTCAAGAGTTCGAGACTAGCCTGACCAACATGGTTAAACCCCGTCTCACTAAAAATACAAAAATTAGCCAGACGTGGTGATGCACGCCTGTAATTCCAGCTACCCAGGAGGCTGAGGTGGGAGAATCACTTGAACCCTGGAGGCGAGGTTGCAGTGAGCCAAGGTTGCACCACTGCACTCCAGCCTGGGTGACAGAGCGAGATTCGGCCTCAAAACAAAAACAAAAACAAAAATTAACCAGGCGTGGTGGTACATGCCTGTAATTCCAGCTACTCAGGAGGCTGAGGCACAAGAATCACTTGAACATGGGAGGCAGAGGTTGCAGTGAGCTGAGATCGTGCCACTGCACTCCAGCCTGGGCAACAGAGCAAGACGCCATCAAAAAAAAAAAAAAAAAAAAAAATTGATGGGAGAACTCAGAACTCAAGCATACAGATGATTCAACAGTTCGCATAGCCAGATATTTCAAGGCCAGCTGTGGACTTTGAATGCCGTAGTAAAATGTTTGATTTTTGCCTTCTAGGCAGTAAGCAGCTACTGAAAATTAAGAGGGATGTAATAATACTATTATTCTTTCTTTCATTCATTTATTCAATAAACGTGTGTGTGTGTGTGTGTGTATGTGTGTGTGTATATATATTTTTTAAGAGTCCAGGTCTTGCTCTGTTGCTCAGGCTGGAGTACAGTGGCATAATCATGGCTCACTGCAGCCTCAAACTCCTGGGCTCAAGAAATCCTCCCGCCTCAGCCTCCTCGTAACTGGGACTACAGGTGCCTGTCACCAGACCAGGCTAATTTTTTAAATTGTTGTAGAGACGGGGTCTTGCTATGTTGCCCAGGCTGGTCTCAAACTCCTGGCCTCAAGTGATGCTCCTGCTTTGGCCTCTCAAAGCACTGGGCAATGTACCTGGTCTAGGATACATAGATAAATAAAATAAAGGTTCTTCCCTTCAAAGAGCTTACATGTCAGCAAATAAAGGAAAAGATGAGAGAAAATATAATAAATTAGTAAATTATATATCATGTCAAAAGGTGATAGCTGCTATAGAGAAAAGAAAAAGCGGAGAAGGGTGGGAGAATTGGGAATACAGGGGTGGGACACAGGTGGCAGTATTAAACAGGATGGTCAGGGGAGGCTTCGTTGAGAAAGAAAGACTTAAGGATGTCTGGGGGAGGAGTGTTCCAGGGGGAGAGAAAAGCAAGCACAAAGGCCCTGAGACAGGGGCAGCAGTGCGTTCAGAAACAGCAAGGAGGCCCGTGGCTGGAGTGAAGCAGGAAAGGCAGGGAGAGGGTCATGGGTTGGGGGAAGGGACATTGTGTGGCTCCTTGCAGGCTATTGTAGGGTGTATGGAGTGAAGATGTCAAGTCAGCAGTTAGATATGGAGCTGGAGATTTGGGGAGCAATGAACTGGAGAGATAGACTTGAAAGTCATTGGCATATAGATGGTATATCATATGAGACTGCGTGGGATTGCCAAGAGGGTGAGTGCAGATAAGAAGGAGGCAGAGAAGAGGAAAGGACTGAGCTCCGGGACCCTCTCACACCAGGCAGGGGAATCAGCAAAGAGACTGTGATGGCATGGCCAGAAAGGAAGGGGAAGACCACATAGGATCTGGGCGCCCAGGGAATCTGAAGGGAAGAGACCAGAAGTCCATGGCAATTACTCATGAAGAGGTGAGGATCTGGCCAAGGGGCCAGATGGGAGGAACCAGATAAGAGATATTATCATCCCGATGTTACCCTTAAAGAAACCAAGGCCCAGAGAGGCGAGAGGTTAAGTACCTTGGCCAAGATCACACAGCTTAAGTGTGACTTCTTCTTTTTTTTTTTTTTTGAGACGGAATCTCCCTCTGTCACCAAGCTGGAGTGCAGTGGCACGATCTCGGCTCACTGCAACCTCCGCCTCCTGGGTTCAAACGATTCTCCTGCCTCAGCCTCCTGAGTAGCTAGGATTACAGGTGCCTGCCACCACGCCCAGCTAATTCTTGTGTTTTTAGTAGAGGCAGGGTTTCACCATGTTGGCCAGGCTGGTCTCGAACTCCTGAACTCATGATCTGCCCACCTCAGCCTCCCAAAGTGCTGGGATTACAGGTGTGAGCCACTGCGCCCAGCCAAGTGTAAGTTCTTTTAAGCTATGTGACCTTGGCCAAGGTGCTTAACCCCAAGTCTCAAACACCTCTTTGTCCAGCTACTATGCTTCCATCAAGAATCAAGAGGACCTAGGTCCCCATAGATGTCAGGGTAGCTGGGAGAATGGTGATGCCCTTGGCAGAGGCAGGCAAGGCCAAAGGAAGGGCTGGTCCTAGCAGGGAGTGAAGGATCTTAGTTTGAGAGGTATTGAATATGAGGTGGCTGCAGACAGACGGTGATGCCATCTGAGAGGCAGCAGGAAGTAGGGGCCGAGGCTCAGGAGGTGATTTGAGCTGTTGATCTGGATTTGTGACTCCTCAGGACAGTCTGTGAACAATGATGAGAGAGAGCACCGAGGACCAAGGTCAGAACTTGGGGACTAGGGCCCATGTCCGCAGGGTGAACTAGAAGGAAGATAAGGAGACAGCAAGGAATGCTTGCCAACAAACCAGGAGACCGGGAAAGAGTAGTTTCCAAGAGATGGGGGAAGCCCACACTGTTGCAGGGAGGTCCTGAATAAAGTCTGAAACGGGTCTATTTAATTCGCCCTTGAAGGCTGGGCACGGTGTCTCACGCCTGTAATCCTAGCACTGTGGGAGGCCAAGGTGGGTGGATCACCTGAGGTCAAGAGTTTGAGAACTAGGCTGGCCAACATGGCAAAACCCCGTCTCTACTAAAAATGCAAAAATTGGCCAGGCGTGGTGGCAGGAGCCCGTAATCCCAGCTACTTGGGAGGTTCAGGCAGGAGAATCACCTGAACTCCAGAGGCGGAGGTTGCAGTGAGGCGAGATCACACCACTGCACTCCAACCTGGGAGACAGAGCAAGACTCTGCCTAAAAGAAAAAAAAAAAATTGTAGTTGGAGGGAGTTCTGGTTCTATAGGGTGGATTGAACAGAAGATTTTATCTCCAGTCCTTCCTGATTTTCCCTCAAAATGACAGTAAGGAATTAAAAATGTAAACCTACAAGGACAAAGAGAAGAGGAGACAACAGGAGGCAAGATATTAACACCTTTTTGGAAAGTGAGAAACAGGTCAAGGAGTGATCACTGACACAGCAGAGAACAACTGAAACCAAAGGCCATTTGGAGTCTGTAAAAGCTCGGGGATTGGAGGGCTGAAGGAGGCAAGGGGAAGAGCAGGGCTGAAAGCAGGGGCTGCTAGGAGAATGCGTAAGGAGAGATGAAACACCCGAGTTACTTACCCATCCCCTCTTAAAGCCAGGCAAATTCCAGCCACCTCACAGAAGACCAGCAGTTTATTCTGTGGAATTAAGTAAAAGTCTGCATACTGAAGGATAGAACCCTCAGCCCTCATTCCTAAATTGGCCCCGGAGAAAAGACCTCCAGATTCTTCCAGTTGTTGGCGGAGTCTTCCCTAAAGGACCAGGTTCCTACTTGATCACTCTGCAGTGAAGCCCGGCAGCCAATAAGCTTGGTCCTCGGTACTCTGTCTTCAGTAGCGCTTTCTTGGTCCTTGGTTCTTGGTACTCTCACTCATCATTGTTCACAGATCATCCTGAGGAGTCACAGATCCAGGCCCAAATCCACCTGCCCCCAACAAACAGAGCAGCCAACTCTTTAGTGTCTGACTCCAAAGCATTGAGACAGCCAAGCTGCAAGTCACCACAGGCCAGGCGTAGTGACTCACGCCTGTAATCCCAGCACTTTGGGAGGCCGAGGCAGGTGGATCACTTGAGGTCAGGAGTTCGAGACCAGCCTGGCCAACATGGCAAAACCCCATCTCTACTAAAAATACAAAAATTAGCTGGGCATCGTGACACATGCCTGTAATCCCAGCTACTCAGGAGGCTGAGGCAGGAGAATTGCTTGAACCTTGGAGGCAGAGGTTGCAGTGAGCTGAGATTGCACCACCGCACCCCCGCCTGGGCAACAGAGTGAGACTCCATCTCAAAAAAAAAAAAAAGTCACCACACATTTGAGGAAAATTTGTTAAAATTTAAAAACTTTAGACAAATTAAATTTAGCAGAGTTTATTTGAGCAAAGAGCAATTCATGATTCAGCCAGCATCCTGAACCAGTAGAGGTTCATAGAGTTTTACCACCCAGCAATATGGGCAGGCGGTATTAGTAGACAGAAAAAGGAATTGATGTATAGAAACAGCGTGATTGGTTACAGATCATAATTTGCCTTATTTGGGCATGGTGCAGTGAGGGTTTGCCTTATGTGGACATGTTCTGATCAACTGGCAGCTTGTGATTGGCTGAAAATTCTGCTATATTTGACTGAGGCTTGGTTGCTTATTGTAAGAATATACTCTCAAGTTACGTTGCAGTTTATTTACATATTGAATTAGGCTACAGTCCACTATGTATGGAGTCAGGTTTATGCCTGGGTGACAGAGTGAGACTTTGTCAAAAAAAGAAAGGAGAGGAGAGGAGAAAGATGAGGGGAAGGGAGGGGAGTGGAGGGGAGGGAAGGAAAGGAGAAAGAAAGGAGGAAGGAAGGGAGGGAGGGAAGGAAGGAAGGAAGGAAGGAAGGAAGGAAGGAAGGAAGGAAGGAAGGAAGGGAGGGAGGGAGGGAGGGAGGAAGGAAGGAAGGAAGGACACACAGCACATAAAACAAATTTTTTTCATAGGATTACAGGTCACTGTGAACAATAACCATTCATTAAAAGACTTTGGAGGCATCCACAAAAAGTTACATAGTTGTAGAAAAAGCTTAGCTCTTTTAATAGCGAGTTCTCAGTTTTCTTAAGTGATCAAAAACCTAACAAAGACAGCATGAAGCACAGGAAATTATCTGGGTAGAACACAGAATCTTTGTTTTCTAGGCCAATTACCTAAAGAGAAAGAAAACCCTTTTACAATTTCCTATTATGATGAGACCAATAATCTAAGAACACCGTGTTGTTTTAATGGAGAGAACCAAATTCTAGTTTTGCATCACTGTAATTTTTATATTAATACTAGCTCTTATCGCCCAGTCTGGAGAGCAATGGTGCAATCTCCACTCACTGCAACCTCCACCTCCAGGGTTCAAGCGATTCTCCTGTCTCAGCCTCTCAAGTAGCTGGGATTACAGGCACACACACCACGCCCAGCTTATTTTTTGTATTTTTAGTAGAGATGGGGTTTCACCATGTTGACCAGGCTGGTCTCGAACTCCTGACCTCAAGTGATCCACCCGCCTCCGCCTCTCAAAGTGCTGGGATTACAGGCGTGAGCCACTGCACCTGGTTGCTAACTTTTACTCTTAAAAAACTTATAAATAATTACCTCCTAATCTTAGCCAGCTTGGTCACACATAAAATTTCTTTCACAAGAGTCATCTGCCACAAACCTCCCACAACTTTCATATCCATTCACTTTTTGTTCTATACTTTTCCTCTTCTCATTTTCGAAAAATCAGTCATTTCACTTTAGGATAAAATTTATTCTCTTTTTCCCTTATCAGAACAAAACATCCTCACATCTTATAGCTTTTCCTTAGCTTCCTTTGTATATTTCTTTTCTATATATTTCTTTTTCTTAGCTTCCTTGTATATTTTCATATCGAGTTTCCCCCTTATTATTTCTAGTAATTGTAGGTACATATATTAGATGTAGTAGGTACATATATTATGTAATACACATACATATATTAGAATTCTTAAACCTGGCCAGGCGCAGTGGCTCACGCCTGTAATCCCAGCACTTTGGGAGTCCGAAGTAGGCAGATCACTTGAAGGCAGAAGTTTGAGACCAGCCTGGCTGACATGGTGAAACCCTGTCTCTACTAAAAATACAAAAATCAGCTGGGTGTGGTGGCAGGCACCTGTAATCCCAGCTACTGGGGAGGCTGAGGCAGGAGAATCGCCTGAACCCAGGAGGTGGAGATTGCAGTGAGTTGAGATTGCGCCACTGCACTCCAGCCTGGGTGACAGTGCGAGACTCTGTCTCAAAAAAAAAAAAGAATTCTTGGCCGGGCCGGGTGGCTCAAGCCTGTAATCCCAGCACTTTGGGAGGCCGAGACGGGCGGATCACGAGGTCAGGAGATCGAGACCATCCTGGCTAACATGGTGAAACCCCGTCTCTACTAAAAATACAAAAAACTAGCCGGGCGAGGTGGCGGGCGCCTGTGGTCCCAGCTACTCCGGAGGCTGAGGCAGGAGAATGGCGTAAACCCGGGAGGCGGAGCTTGCAGTGAGCTGAGATCTGGCCACTGCACTCCAGCCCGGGCTACAGAGCAAGACTCCGTCTCAAAAAAAAAAAAAAAAAAAAAAGAATTCTTAACCCTTAGTGACCTTAATTTCCATGGAAATTAGAAAGTAAGCCTTTGTGAATTGTGTGTCACACTAGCAATCTGTAGATTGGTAAATCTATGAACCATAATTTCTAGAAGCATGAGCTTTCTCATAGTACAATTTGTCAGTGTAGAATATGTTTATCAATGATCCAAAATGTCTTTAGTCGCCCTGTAATAATAAACTGTAAAGGAGGCAAAATATCATTTATATCCCTTTAGGTTTTTTGTTTTGCGAGGCCTGAAAACTAAATTGTTGTTTGTACAGATTTTCCTCCTCCTCAACTTTCTATTCTTGATGCTAAGAGTGTTAAAACTGTCTGGTGACTGAGTATGGTGGCTCACGCCTGTAATCCTAGCACTTTGGGAGGCTGAGGCAGGAACACTTGACCTCAGGATTTCAAGACCAGCCTGGGCAACATGGTGAAACCCCTCTCTACAAAAAATACAAAAATTTGCTGGGTGTGATAGCTTGCACCTGTAGTCCCAGATACTTGGCGGGGCTGAGGCAGGAGGATTGCTTGAGCCCAGGAGGCAGAGGTTGCAATGAGCCGAGATCTTGCCACTTGCACTCCAGAGTAGGCGACAGAGACCCTGTTTCAAAAAATTAATAATAAAACCTTCTGATATAGGAAGGACATCTTTTGCCTGGGAATTTTATCTTACTTACATTCATTTAATTCACTTATTTTCAACACTTATGCTTGGATTGCCTGTAAAGATAATAAACAACTAGTCATCATTTTGTTTTTCTTGCTGACAAATTTTATAATAAAAAGACAACATAAGCTTGTTTTACCAGTAAACCTAGATAGGAAATCATGCATCTGTATGACATTTAATCCCAAAAACTATGAAAACATGTCTGTTTTAATCAAACCAACAATATTCTTATTTGCCAAAGATTACCCAAGTCAGGTAAGCTGCAAAAGTATTTGAGGTAGTTCTTAATTTTCTGAAAGAATACCTCATTTGTATAAGCACTTATTTTTCTTAAAGTCAACAAAATAGAGCTCTTTTATAATTTAATTTTGAAGCATTAAAAGAAGATAGAAACTATGATACCTATATCATACATACAGACATATATAAATGTAAACAGCAGCGGATCTTATAGCTTGCATTTAAATATCTTAGCCATGTTCCGGGTACAATAATATAAAACTCCTGAATTTATTAAAGAATATCTGGATCCAAATTGTTCTTCTGGCCAATGGAACAAGATTTCTTGCCCAGATGGCTAAAGCTTTTGAATAAGATTTGTAAAGGGACTTTTCAGATTTTTTTTCATTTGATTTCTGTAAGGAACCTTATAAAGAGGCAATTTTTTAATTCATTTAATCTTTTAGATGCCTCTGTGTACCAATTAAAGAATGCATCCCATTGCTTTTGTGGCATTTTTGAACCTTTCTTTTCTAATGCACCTTGCAAGTGAACAGTTTTATCTAGGTCAAAATTTTCCCTCTGTGGCCACTGTAACTCTTAAGTTGTCCTCAGCAAAGTTAACCCATTTTTCCAAAAATACACATGTTCCTCATAATTATTGCTCATAAAGTTAGCCACTGTCCCAGAAAGTGGCGTCTCAGACTCCTGGAGTCCCAGACTCCTTAGATTTGGAGGAGCTCACTTTCAAAAGGCACCTGCCTGAGGCTTTTAACTGGATCCATCTCAGTTAATTATCAGATCTGATTTGCTCCTGGACCCAGTCCTGTCTAAGAATTGTTCAAATAAACTTGGAGAACTCAAAACACAAATTCCTGAAGCTTGGAATCTGAGATAGAACTTACCCATGACCTCCAATTGCTACAAGAGAAAAACTGGCACAATGAGCCCTGTCAGGTACCCTTACTTGGTCACTCAATGCTCCTGACGGTCACTGGATTTCTACTTCAGATCCCACTTCTGACACCAATCTGTTAAAAGGAAAGCTTTAGGCCAGGTGTGGTGGCTCACGCCTGTAATCCCAGCACTTTGGGAGGCTGAGGCAGGCAGATCACCTGAGGTCAGGAGTTCAAGACCAGCCTGGCCAACATGGTGAAACCCCGTCTCTACTAAGAATACAAAAATTAGCCAGGCATGGTGGCGGGCACCTGTAGTCCCAGCTACTCAGGAGGCTGAGGCAGGAGAATGGCTTGAACCCGGGAGGCGGAGGTTGCAGTGGGCCAAGATTACACCATTGCATTCCATCTTGGGCAACAAGAGTGAAACTCCATCTCAAAAAAAAAAAAACAAAAAAAACAAAAAAAACCTAAACCAGTAAAGGCTCGAAGAACTCCACCTGACTATGTGGTCAAATAGTACTTACAGACAGAAAAAAAGTAACACATAGAAATAGCCTATTCACAACTTGAAATTTGCCTTATCTGGACAGGTCTAAGCAGTCTGTAGTCTGCGATTGGCTGAAAGCTCAGTTGCAGTGATTGGCTGAGACTCAGCTACTTGTTACAAGAAATTCTCATGTCAGGTTTGTTTACATATTAAGCTGGGTGTCAGTTCACTATGTATGGAGGCAGCTTTAAGCCAAATTTAATCTAATTTAACACCTCCAGCTTGAAAGACAAAACTAAACCAAATCAACAAAGAAACAGAAAAAAGAAAATTCAATGATTTATGTGCATGCATAACTTTGATAAAAATAAAAATGATAATTATTTAAATTGGCAATTAGAAAATAGATAGCTATATCCTCAGGTAACAGATGTCTCTAGGTGGATGAGATTGTGGGTGGTTTTTCTTGTTGTTGATATTTTCTGTGCATCTCTAAAAAAACATCTAATGCTTTGCAAAGAACATAAGAAACAGGTTAGTACCTTGGTGGCCTTGGAGGAAACAATCTCAATAAAACATGTGTTTATTAATGAATGTATTCCCCCATCCCTTTCCAAAAAAGTTCATAGGTGTAGTTATAGTAAAAAGTAACAGGCAGTCTTGTCAGAGCCAGCAAAGTAACCCACCATCCTGGTTTGCCCAAGACCAGGCAGTTTCCCAAGACGCTGGACTTTCAGTGCTAAAACCAGAGACGTCCCATCCATACTGGAAAAGTTGATCACTCTAGTCTGTGTAATTTGCAAAGACTCTCCATATCCCTTGGTTCCTATGAATCTCAAATCCACCCGGTGAGGTCCAGGTGGGTCAGTGGATGGTCACCTCCATTTCAGAAGAGAGGCAGCTAAGGCTCAGGGAAGCTCCCTATCCCTGACCCAGAAAAAGCCTTAGGAGAAAGTGATCTTTTAAACTATGTGCATATATCACTTTGATAAAATTAAAAATTAGTTTTAAAAAAGAGTGAAGGCTGGGCACGGTGGCTCACCCCTATAATCCCAGCACTTTGGGAGGCCAAGGCCGGCAGATCATGAGATCAAGAGATCGAGACCATGCCGGCCAACATGGTGAAACCTCGTCTCTACTAAAAATACAAAAAGTAGCTGGGCGTGGTGGTGCGCGCCTGTAGTCCCAGCTACTAGGGAGGCTGAGGCAGGAGAATCGCTTGAACCCAGGAGGTGGAAGTTGCAGTGAGCCAAGATGATACCACTGCACTCCAGCCTCTGGGCAACAGAGTGAAACTCAGTCTCAAAAAAAAAAAAAAAAAAAAAAGGAGTGGGAATCCAGAATAATAGAAAGAAAATCAGCCTGGGAGGGATGAACTGCAAATCATCCTGGGAGGGATGAACTGCAAAGGACCATGAGGTAACATGGGAGCAGTTTTGCAGGTGTATACAACTGTCAAAACTCACTGATTGTACACTTTAAATGGGCACAAGTTTTTGTTGCTCTTAAATTATGCCTCAATTAGAGAGAGAGAGAGAGAGAGAGAATATAAGGAAATGGGAGCAGTCATGGCATCCTTGGAGAACTCACACCTGGGACGACAACTTCTCATTTGTGTATTTGGTCTCTCACCTCCTCACCTGTCTTCCACTCCACCCGTGTCTCTGATGGAACGTCTCTCTAGCTAAGCCATCTTCCTCAAGAGAGCCCAATTCTCTGTGGGGCTGCCACAGCACTAAACTGTTCTCTCTGTCCCCAGGACTCCAACCTGTCTGTGCACACAGACAACCCGGACCTCACTCCCTGCTTCCAGAACTCCCTGCTGGCCTGGGTGCCCTGCATCTACCTGTGGGTCGCCCTGCCCTGCTACCTGCTCTACCTGCGGTACCATGGTCGTGGCTACATCATCCTCTCCCACCTGTCCAGGCTCAAGACGGTCAGTGGCCCAGGGATCTCCTACCGATGGGGCTGGGCCCTGGGGATTCTGTTTTTATTTTTTAATTAAATTTAATTAATTAATTAATTAATTTAGAGACAGTCTCACTCCATCACCCAGGCTGGAGTGCAGTGGCATGATCTTGGCTCACTGCAACCTCTGCCTCCTGGGTTCAAGCGATTCTCCTGCCTTAGCCTCCTGAGTAGCTGGGATAACAGGCATGTGCCACCACATGCCCAGCTGATTTTTGTATTTTTAGTAGAGATGGGGTTTTGCCGTGTTGGCCAGGCTGGTCTCCAACTCCTGACCTCAGGTGATCTGCCTCCCAAAGTGCTGGGATTGCAGATGTGAGCCACCGTGCCCAGCCAGGGTTCTGCTTTTAACGAGGCCCTCTCCCACCTCCTCGGCTGGACTAGGTTACCCAGTCTCACCTGACCTGCTTGGGGCCATGGGAATGTGACAACTGAGAATATATACAGCCAGCTGACATATTCCTCACTTGGGAAAGTTTAAGCAAGTTCAGCAACGCTCTCCCCACCCCAAACAAGCTTCTGGCCAGCTCCATTCCCGGACCTCAGTGCCAGTCCCAGGCAGGTCTAGTAGATTCTGGCGGCTTCAAGTACAAAGACCCCTTCCCAGTGAGGACTGTCCTTGCCTCTGGGGATGAGGATTCCAATCTGTGCTCTCTTCACAGGTCCTGGGCGTCCTGCTGTGGTGCGTCTCCTGGGCGGACCTTTTTTACTCCTTTCATGGCCTGGTCCATGGCCGGGCCCCTGCCCCTGTTTTCTTCGTCACCCCCCTGGTGGTGGGGATCACCATGGTCAGTGTGGGGCCCTGGGAAAGTGGATGGGGGAGGTCTCCAGTGGGTTGTGGACTGTGATAAGGAAACCGTGGGCTCTGAAGAGAGGGCTGGACATGTTGCGAGTGGGAAGAAGAAGGGGGTGGCCCCAGAAACTTCTGGTCATGTGGGATGGGGAGAAATGGAGGCAGGTCCAGATGTGTGTGTTCTGCCCGGGCCTCCCTGCCCTCCCTGCACAGCTGCTGGCCACCCTGCTGATACAGTATGAGCGGCTGCAGGGCGTACAGTCTTCGGGGGTCCTCATTATCTTCTGGTTCCTGTGTGTGGTCTGCGACATCATCCCCTTCCGCTCCAAGATCCTTTCAGCCAAGGCAGAGGTAAGGTCGGGGAGAGGGGAACCTGCCAGGTTTAGCCCTGATAGGAGGGTGACCTCAGTGTTCAAAGTCACTGCTGGATCCCAGGTCCCTCCCGGAGGCTTCAAGTACAAACACAATTGTGTTGTTCTCCACTTGCCGCATTTCTACCTGGAAGCAGGCTGAGGAGGGGCACCAGTGTAACACAGGAATGAGCAAAGATGCCACCACTGTTGGACCGTCATGTGAGGGTAGGGGGCTGTTCCACAGCACCCACCCAGCAAGTGCAATGTCTGACGTGGGTGTCAGTCAGTGTCCCTGTAATGAACACATGTGTGCAGACACGTGTGAAGAGTTCTGGTTTACCTAGAGGTCCCATTAGCACGTTCCCTTCCTTTCTTCCCGCCTCCTTCAGTTCCTGGCCTTCCTCTTGATCTTCAGTGGCTGTGGTGTTGGGCTGGTGGGATGGAACACTGCAGGCCAACCTAGTGCCTCCCATTTCTCCATCTCAGCGGGAAGCAGGCAAGGAGAGTAGCTAAGAACATAGGCCCTGAACAACCCAATTGCTCCCCGTGTGGACTCGGGCGGGTCGCTGAAACCTTTGGAGCCTCATTTCCTTAATTGCAGAAAGGGCATCATGGGCTGTCCTGCCTGTAGGCTGGTGTCCCAGTTAGACAAGGTCATGTAGGTAAGGTGCTGGCACCACACCTGGCACAGGTGACACACCTGGTCCTCGCTGAACCAGAGCCCCCTTGTGATCCTTCCCCATCTCTCAGAGTCCTCTGAGTGGGGACCTGGAGGCCCCCAGGTACTGCCTTCTGCCCCAGAGGAGCCTGATGCCCCAAGGGACTCTGCAGGGCAGGGGCTTTTCCAATGCTTCTGATGCCGCTCCACTCTCCCACCCAGGGTGAGATCTCAGACCCCTTCCGCTTCACCACTTTCTACATCCACTTTGCCCTGGTACTGTGTGCCCTCATCTTGGCCTGCTTCAGGGAGAAACCTCCATTTTTCTCCGCAAAGAATGTCGACCCTGTGAGTTTGCCATGGAGGGTGCGGGGGCTCCACAGCTCAGTCTTCAGCCCAGCTCTGACCAGCAGCCCCAAACCCCTGTAGCTCCCTTCAAAGTGGGAGAGAGGTCATCTCCACAATCTGTAAACTGGGGCTTGGAGCAGGAAGGAACAAGGGTCCCCTCCATTTCCCTACTCTGCTTTGAGAGGGTGGTGGGCACTCCTGATTCCCCCATCCTATTCTCTCGCCTTCTAGAACCCCTACCCCGAGACCAGCGCTGGCTTTCTCTCCCGCCTGTTTTTCTTGTGGTTCACAAAGTGAGTTGGCTCTTGCATCAGCCCGGGCCAGAGGGAGGGGAGGGATGGCAGGTGAGATGGAGGAAGGGGAGCAGGCCAGCAGTTTAGGGACCTGGCTGGCCACCTACCCCACCCCCCACTGCAGTGGGCACGGGTCAGATGAGGGTGGGGAAGTGGTCTGCGAGGGCGGCCGAATGCAGAGGCCTGGCCTGGCCCAGCGCCACCCCCAGGCTACAGGCCAGCTCTGCATCTGGCAGGCTGCGGGGACAGGCCCAGGAGGCTAGAAGAAGACTATCATTAGTTCTGAGCTCTTCTGTTTGTGATAAACTTGCAGCCTGCCATCTCCTTGGCTGCCCCTCAGAGCGGCTTGAGCAGGATAATTGTGTCTGTGACCTGGGTGACTGCTCATTAACCCCACAGCACTGAGGAAGCACCCGAGGCTGGGGCCGAATCTCCCAGGCCTTGTCCTCACCCAGGGCCCCAGCCAGAGTGGATTCCATCACCAGGGCCTGCGGTGGAGAAGAGATGGGGCACCCGGGGAGGAGGAGGAGAAGGGGGTAGTGGTAGGAACTTAGGAGGGACAGCCAGTGACCTCCAGCCTGTTCGCTGAGGAAATGAAGGAGACACCTTTCATGGTCACAGTGCCCGAGGGAGACCCTCCTTTCTGGAGACCCTGGGGCCCTGGAGACACTGGCCCTTGGCTCCAGGCTGCTAAACCCTGACCCTCTGCGGGGCTGCCTGCGGGCTTCACCTCTCCGCAGGATGGCCATCTATGGCTACCGGCATCCCCTGGAGGAGAAGGACCTCTGGTCCCTGAAGGAGGAGGACAGATCCCAGATGGTGGTGCAGCAGCTGCTGGAGGCATGGAGGAAACAGGAAAAGCAGACGGCACGGTGAGGCCCTCCCCCTGCCCACAGCCCCACCACCCAGCCCCTTCGCTTACCCCAGGTCTCCTGCAGATGACGCTGGTAGACCTGGGAGGGTGGCATTCCTGGGGTGGGGAGCAGAGCAGGACCAGGTGATTTCTTGACAGCCTCAGGACCATTCTATGGGAAGCTTAGGCCTGGAAGGGGCTAGTTCTCCCAGCTCTGGTGGGGGCAGGAGAATGGCTGGCAGTTTGGAGCACCTACTCCATCCCAGGTCCCATCCTAAGCATATAAATGAACTCACTTAATTTTTCAACAGCCCTAAAGGGTAGGTTCTAGTGTCCCTGTGTTACAGATGGGGACAATGGGGCCGGGCGTGATGGCCCACATCTGTAATCCCAACACTTTGGGATGCCAAGGCAGGAGGATTGCTTGAGTCCAGGAGTTCAAGATGAGCCTGGGCAATATAGTGAGACCTTGTCTCTACAAAAAGTAAACAAAATGAGCCGGGCATGGTGGCGTGCACCTGTAGTCCCAGCGACTTGAGAGGCTGAGGTGGGAGGATCATTTGAGCCCGAGAGGTCAAGGCTGCAGTGAGCTGAGATTGTGCCACTGTACTCCAGTCTGGGCAATAGAGTGAGACCTTATCTCAACAACAACAGAAACAGATGGAGACACCGAAGCACAGAAATGTAACAGAGGACCTCCCAGGGTCCCCAGGTTGGTGGTGACAGAGCCGGAATCCACATGGAGCTGGTTGGCCCCAGAGGTCCTCCTCATATCACTGCACTACCTTGACTGACTGAAAGGGCTGATTCCAGGGCCAGGAGCCAGCATACCCCTGCCGAATTCTGCCTCCTCCTGTCTGGAGGCAGGGGCTGAATGAGATGATCTTCCCCTGAGGGGTCTTCCCACTGGCAGCCTCCTATCAAGGACCACAAACCTGTCTCTGGCCAACTGCCTCGTCAAGAGAGCTGGGGCTCAGCATCATCCTTCCCCACCCAATTCTGACCCCAGGATTGAACCCTCCCTCCTCCCATCCACAATCCAGGCCTAGGAGTTCAATGTTTGCTCAGCCTGGAGCTTCTGGTTGTCACCAGCTGTTGGAGGAAACTGGGCCTGGGCGTGGTTAGCAGTATCCTGGTTTTCATAGCTTGGAGCCTCCAGGAAGACCTATGGGCCCCCAGTCTGCCTGCTGCACCCCCTTTCAGTCCCTCCATGCCACTCCTCCCACTTTCTGTTCAGCTGCCCAGTGGCTGTGCCACCAGCCATCCTCGATCTTATCTCCCCTTCCCTCTTGGCATTCTCCCTGGAGCCAGCAGTGGGGAGGCAGGGAGAGGGCCAGACACAGGAGGATAGCTGGGTTTTAGAGCCCTTGTGGTAGCAGTCTGGCCACCCCTTCAGATGCCCTCTGGCAGCTGAGGACAGAGTCACTTGTGCAATTCTTATGCTGTCTATCCCCCTCCCAGCTCTGAGAGCCAAGAAAACAGTTCCCTCCTCCTCCTCACTCCTAGCCAACCCAGCCTAGCCCTTGGCTTCCTGGAGCCCCTGTCCCCATTCCTAACCCACTGCTTCTTCCTCCCCGGACCAGACACAAGGCTGCAGCAGCACCTGGGAAAAACGCCTCCAGCGAGGACGAGGTGCTGCTGGGTGCCCGGCCCAGGCCCCGGAAGCCCTCTTTCCTGCGGGCCCTGCTGGCCACCTTCGGCTCCAGCTTCCTCATCAGCGCCTGCTTCAAGCTGATCCAGGACCTGCTGTCCTTCATTAATCCGCAGCTGCTCAGGTCTGTCCACCCTCCGGCTCACTACAGCCCTACCCTGGGCAGCAGGGCTGGCTGGCTGGCCCAGAGGAAGGAACAACGTACAGTGAAAAGAACCCCAGACCAGGAACCAGGGAGGCTAGCTCCACTTTCCATATGACCCTTGGCAAGAGGCATTGCCTGACTTGTTTCCTCACTCACATTCAACTTAGAATTGCTGTGCATATCCTATGTGCCAGGCACCCTGGTGCGTACGTTAACAAGCATTGGGTCTTTAAACCTTCCCAACAATCCTATGCGGAATTGCCCCATTCCCATGTCACAGATGAGAAAGCAGGAACTCAGAGAGGTGAACTGACTTGGCCAAGGGCACACAGCAAAGAAGGAATTGGGTCTGAGTCTAGGACTCTGAGCTCCGACTGCGGTGCTCTGTCCTTACCATTAGGCTTTAACATCTGTCTCGGGAGTGGCTTGGACTAGAATGAGCTCTCAAATGAGAAGGCGGGAAGGAGAGCTGCAGGGAGCTGAGTCCCCACCTCCTTGCCCCTCCATGCATGCGTTAATTTGTTCGGCAAACACTTATTGAACCTCCAGGGTATCAGAATGGTGCTTGATGCTAGGGATCTGAGGTCAGTAAGACAGGGTCCTGAGGTCTTATGGGAGAAACCAGCGTCTAAATCAATTAGAATTCAGTGGGGCGCGGAAGTGTTCTCAGGTGTCTGGAAAACCCCCAGAGGGGCAAAGAAGCCAGCCTGGGATGGAGCAGGGAGCGCCCACTGGCTCGGGAGATCAAAAAAATTTGGAGAGACAAGTAGGTGAAGAAATAGGAGAAAGTTCAGCCTCAGCTTAGTCACAAAGCCCTGAAACAGCATGACTCAGGTGTTTCTGAGTGGCAGAGGAAATGGCAACGAGAGGGAGGGGCAGGAAAACAGAGAGAGGGAGAGCTAAGGATATCCTTGAAAGATCTGAGCCAGGGAGGGGCATCTGGCTTCAAGGATCTCCTGCCAGGAGTGTGGGGGATGTAGGGCAGGGTGGCTGGATGGAAGCAGGCCAACCCGGTCAGATGGAGTCCAGGCCAGGAATGAGACAAGCATTCAGGAGCTATTCGGGAGATGGGCGTGTGTGCCAGAGAGACAGAGGAGTGCCAGGCAACCTGGGTGCTGGCCGGGGTAACTGGAGGATGATGGATCTTCTGCTGAGATGATGGGCTCAGTGAGAGGAGGAAGCTGGGCATGGGGCAAGGTGGTGGATGGAGTCTGGTCATGTTGGGCCAGCTAGCTGGAAGTCAGACTCTTGAGTCCAAGAGTTTGAGACCAGCCTGAGCAACATAGCAAGACCCTGTCTTTACAAAAAACAAAAAGTTAAAATATTAGCCAGGCCTGGTGGCAAACGCCTAGAGTCAGTCCTAGCTACTCAAGAGGCTGAGGTGGGAAGACTGCTTGAGCCTGAGAGGCTGAGGCTGCCATGAGCTGTGATGGCGCCACTGTACTTGAGTCTAGGTGACAGAGAGAGACCCTGTCTCAAAAAAAAAAGAAAGAGAGAGAGAGAAAGAGAGACACCAGTCACTGGGCACTGGTCTGGGGCCACTGGGGCCCACTCTACTCCAATATGACCTCCTCACCAAATGAGGCCACCTTCACAGATACCAGGGGTTGGGAGCTGAACATATCTTTTTGGAAGACACAACTCAAGCTATCACAGAAGGGGAGGCCTGGCTATGATTATGGCTGGAGGGCTCCATGGGGTCGACAGGAGAGTGTCCCAACGATGAAGAGACTCGGTCATGTCAATAGGTGAAGGTGTAGAGCTTCCAGCAGAGGTGGCCAGGATGAAGCTCAGTGGCAGAGGGGGCAACAGCGCAGCAAGTTCCTGAGGAGGCAGAGGAAGGCCAGGGCTCGAGGGCAGGGACATCCTCCGACAGCCTGAGCACCAGAAAAAGGAGGACAAGCCACTGGAGGGCAGTTCGTGGGTGGCAAGGAGTTTGTGAGTGGCAGGGAGTCCTCAATGGGTGGCTAAGCAAGAAGGCAGGTAGTTGCTGAGAGGGGTGGGAGGCTGGGACAGGCCTGAAGGGAAGAGAAGAGAGGTGAAGAAGGCCCCAAGATCGGGGGCAGATTAGGGACCCAGAGAAGGTCCCTAGGCAGTGCTGGGGGCCACTGAGGTTGGAAAGGTGGATTTGTGCGGTGAGAGTATTTGTGGTCATATGGCAGAATCTGGAGCCCCCAGCAGCCTAGGAGAAGGAGCAAGGAAGTCCAATCAATGGAAACGTGGCATTTCTTCCTGCCATATGTCAGGAGGTAAGAAGGCAGGCAGGTGAGGCTGGTGGTGAGAGCGTGATAGATAGGGTGTGCAGCAGAGTCTGTGGTGGATAGAGAAGGAGGCGAAGGCAGAGTGGAGCTAGGACGTCATGGTCTTGAGGCAGTACTGGGTTGGCCCTCCCTGGCCCAAGGGGTTGGAGGGGGTGGAGGTTTCAGAGGCCGGGGGTGCAGTGGAGACTGTGGGTAAGAGCAAAGGGCAGCAGAGGAGGGAGCAGCCATGGGGGGAGCATTGCTCACCTCACCCCTCTCTCCTCCCCACAGCGTCCTGATCAGGTTTATCTCCAACCCCATGGCCCCCTCCTGGTGGGGCTTCCTGGTGGCTGGGCTGATGTTCCTGTGTTCCATGATGCAGTCGCTGATATTACAACAGTATTACCAGTGCATCTTCGTGACTGGGCTGAAGTTTCGTACTGGGATCATAGGTGTCATCTATAGGAAGGTCAGCTGGAGCAAGACCCAGGGGAGAGGCTGGCCCTGGGCAGCTTGCAAGAGGCTTGCAGCCAAGTCCACCCATCTACTGTCTACCTGCAGGCTCTGGTTATCACCAATTCAGTCAAACGTGCGTCCACCGTGGGGGAAATTGTCAACCTCATGTCAGTGGATGCCCAGCGCTTCATGGACCTTGCCCCCTTCCTCAACCTGCTGTGGTCAGCACCCCTGCAGATCATCCTGGCGATCTACTTCCTCTGGCAGGTAACTCTCCAACCCTGACCTCTGCCCACTTCCTCTGACCTTGCTGCCGAAGTGGCAAGAGAAGATTATTCTGGAACTGGGCGCATGGCACATGCTTGTAGGCCCAGCTACTCAGACGGCTGAGGCAGGAGGATCACTTGAGCCCAAGAGTTCTGGCTGCAGTGCGCCACGATTGTGCCTGCGAATAGCCACCGCACTCCAGCTTGGGCAACATAGCAAGACCTTGCATCTAAAAAGAAAGAAAACAAACAAACAAACAAACAAAAACAAAAAAAGAAAGAAAGAGGGTTACTCTGGGTTAGCAGAGGGGATATAAAATTGACACAAGAGCTGGCCAGGCACGGTGGCTCATGCCTGTAATCCCAGCATTTTGGGAGGCCAAGACAGGTGGATCACAAGGTCAGGAGTTTAAGACCAGCCTGGCCAGGATGGTGAAACCCCGTCTCTACTAAAAATACAAAAATTAGCCAGATGCGGTGGTGGGTGCCTGTAGTCACAGCTACTCAGGAGGCTGAGGCAGGAGAATCGCTTGAACCCGGGAGGCAGAGGTTGCAGTGAGCTGAGATCATGCCACTGCACTCTAGCCTGGGTGACAGAGCAAGACTCTGTCCCAAAAAAAAAAAAAAAAAAAAAGAATTGACACAAGAGCTTCCCTAGGCATTGGTGGGGATGGAAGAATAGGACTTCGAGGATGCTGATGTCTGCAACAGAATCTTCCCAACATCTGTTACTATCCTTCCCGCAGAAGCCAGGGAGGAAAGAAAGACTTGGAGGGAGGTGGGTGTGACTCTGGCTGTCATCGTCTATATTTGCCTTCTGTGTGTCTGGACACCCTTCTATGTCTACTGTCTATCCCTGTCGTCGTTCTCTAATGGCTGGCTGCTTCTACAAATGTTGTGGTCATTCTGAATTTCTGTTTGGCCAACCGCCATCTTTTGCTTCCTGCCCATCTACACATTTCAAGTCAACAGGCCTCTGTTTGTCTGTTGGGTTCTCTCTGTAGACTTTGGTAATCTGTCCCTATGTGTCTCATCTATCCACCGGTGTCTCCTCAGAACCTAGGTCCCTCTGTCCTGGCTGGAGTTGCTCTTATGGTCTTACTGATTCCACTCAACGGAGCTGTGGCTGTGAAGATGCGTGCCTTCCAGGTAGGTGCTGTCCGGGGTGCATCCTCCTGCCTGGGGCACCTGGCTGGCCTGGGGCACCTTCCCTGGGGGAAGGTGTCCACTAACCTTGGGGCCTCCCAGCTACCTTGCTTCCTGAGTATGGATGGCTACTAGCCACTTGCAGAAACCATAGCTTGCTCTTCCCTCACAACTCTCAGAGGGTTTTACTGACATTCTCATTTTGTAGCAGAAGAACCAGCACTTAGAGAAATAATGGCAGTCCAGAATCAGGCAGGGCTGGGACTTGAACCTGAGTATCCTGGTCTAATGATGAGTTTTCCCACTGCACTGTGCTAATCATGAATAGCCAGTCACTCAGTCCACTATTTGCAAACATTTATTAAAGTATATTTTGTCTTTTTTTTGAGACAGAGTCTCTCTTGGTCACCCAGGCTGGAATGCAGTGGCATGATCCCGGTTCACTGCAACCTCTGCCTCCCGGGTTCAAGTGATCCTCCCGCCTCAGCCTCCCTAGTAGCTGGGACTACGGGCACATGCCACCCGGCTCATTTTTTTTTTTTTTTTTTTTTTAAGTAGAGATGGGATTTCACCATGTTGGCCAGGCTGGTCTCAAACTCCTGACCTCAGGTGATCCGTTAATCTTAACTTCCCAAAGTGCTGGGATTACAGGTATGAGCCATCCTACCTGGCCTATTGAAGTCTAGTAGCTTCCCACTGCCCATAGGAAAAATGACAAACTCCCTAAGAATACCCAGCAGGGCTTCTGCCTACCTTGCAAGTCCTCACCCCCTGGGGAATGGCCAAGTTCCAGCCAGTCTGGCCTTCTTTCTTTTCTCCACAGCACCAAGCTCAGGGTACCTCTAGGGGCCACCACGTATACTGTTCCCTCTGCCTGGAATGCTTGTCATCCCCCTCCTTGCCTGCCTAACTCCTTTCCTTCCCTTACCTTTCGTCATTAAAGTCACTTCCTCGGCTGGGCACAGTGACTCATGCCTGTAATCCCAGAGCTTTGGGGGGCCGAGGCAGGTGGATCACCTGAGGTTGAGAGATTGAGACCAGCCAGACCAACATGGAGAAATCCTGTTTCTACTAAAAATACAAAATTAGCTGGGTGTGGTGGCACATGCCTGTAATCCCAGCTACTCTGGAGTCTGAGGCAGGAGAATCCCTTGAACCCGGGAGGCGGAGGTTGCAGTGAGCCTAGATCGTGCCATTGCACTCCAGCCTGGGCAACGAGAGCGAACCTCCATCTCAAAAAAAAAAAAAAGTAACTCCCTCCAGAGGCCCACCCTGACTGCCCAGTCTCAGTCTAAGGTAGTTTCCCTGCCACCACCTCATTACTTTCTTACAGGATCCTGTGATTTCCCATCAGAACACACATAATGATTAATAATTAAGCATTTATTCAGACCATTGCTTATTGTATGCCTCCCCCATCAGACCATCAGCTGTATGATGGCAGGGGCCTTGTCTGAATTCACTGTGACAAATTCCACATGTAGCCCATGGCCTGGCACATAGTAGGCACTCCATAAATGGGGGTTGAATGAATACATTAATCTGGTGTGCCACACCTTGGGCTAAGGTCTCGGAGAACAAAGAGAAATAAACAGCCCATCCCCTCAGGAAGTTCACAGTCTGATTAGAGAAACATATGTAAAGGAATGGTTATGGAACAAAAGGAAAGTGCAATGTGCTTTAGAAACCCAGGGAAGGGGACCAGGTGTGGTGGCTCACACCTGTAATCCCAGCACTTGGGGAGGCCAAGGTGGGAGGATCACGTGAGGCCAGAAGTTTGAAACCAGCATGGGCAACATAGTGAGACCTTGTCTCTACAAAAAAATTTAAAAATTAGCTGGGCATGGTGGTTCATGCCTGTAGTTCCAGCTACTCAGGAAGCTGAGACAGGAGGATCAAAGGAGCCCAGGAGTTTGAGGCTGCAGTGAGCTATGATAGTACCGCCGCAGTCCAGCCTGGGCAACACAGTGAGACGCCATCTCTAAAATAAACAGTAATAGCAATAAGAAGAAGAAGAAAAAGAAGAAGTAGGAGAAGAAACCCAGGGCAGGGGACAGAGGATGCTGCCTGGGGAGGCCAGTGCAGTGGCACTGAGGGTGGAGCTGGATCTCGTCAGGCAGAGGACATGGGGAGGCAGTGGCCATGCATTCCAGGCCAAGGCACAGCACAGGCCCAGCAAGGAGGTGTGAGAAGGAATAGTGGGCAGCGTGGAATGGCTGCAATGGATAAGATTGGATGGAAGGTAGGACCCTGTGGGCAGGAGGTCAGGGTAGGGAGCAGGTGTGCCACTGCCACTCTTTCTGCCCGCACAGGTAAAGCAAATGAAATTGAAGGACTCGCGCATCAAGCTGATGAGTGAGATCCTGAATGGCATCAAGGTGCTGAAGCTGTACGCCTGGGAACCCAGCTTCCTGAAGCAGGTGGAGGGCATCAGGCAGGGTGAGCTCCAGCTGCTGCGCACGGCGGCCTACCTCCACGCCATATCCACCTTCACCTGGATGTGCACCCCCTTCCTGGTGAGGCTCGGCACTGGGCTGGGCCCCTGCCTCTAGGGTTCTAGGTGCCCAGGCATGGCCGGGGCTCAGTGGACTCCACCCTGACACCACCCCCGTGCTGCTCAGGTGACCCTAATCACCCTCTGGGTGTACGTGTATGTGGACCCAAACAATGTGCTGGACGCCGAGAAGGCCTTTGTGTCTGTGTCCTTGTTTGATATCTTAAGACTTCCCCTCAACATGCTGCCCCAGTTAATCAGCAACCTGACTCAGGTAACCCTGGGGAGGGCTGGGGGCTCTTCTGGAGTTGGAACAGGTTGTTGGGGTCAGGGAAGGGTCATTTAGGGCAAGGGATAATCAGGGGGAGTTACTGGATTCAGGGAAGGTCGCTAGCATTATGAAGAGCTATTCAAGGTTGAATGAGGTCATTAAGGTCAGGGGTCAATTGGAGTCACAGGTGGTCAGGTCAGGTCTCTAGAAACCTGAGTTCTGTAGATAGCCTCCTGTTACCAGCCTGGACTTTCTCTTTGGGCAGTGGGAGCCGTGGAAGACTCAGTTGTGGGAGGGACGCCAGTGCTAGCGTCTGGGCCCTCAGGGGGTCCTGCCTAGCCCAGGACGCTGGGGACGGGGTGCGGGTAGGGGTTGGGGGTTGCGAAAGTACAATCTCCAGGGCTGACTCACATCCTCCTGCAGGCCAGTGTGTCTCTGAAACGGATCCAGCAATTCCTGACTCAAGATGAACTGGACCCCCAGTGTGTGGAAAGAAAGACCATCTCCCCAGGTCTAGAGAGCCCCTGCCTGGGCTGCCTGCCTCAGTCCTAACCCCAGAAAAACCTCTGTTTCAAGCTTTTCCATTGTTCTCTCCTGACCCCTTTTCTTCTTCCTCTCTTCACATCTGCTTTGACTCTGTGACCTCCTTCTCCCTTTTCTGGGTTCTCTGCTCTCCTCTGCCCTTCCCCACAGGGCTCCCCACATCCCTTTCTTCCTCCCTTCTCCCAAGGATCCCTTTCCCATGGCCCAGGCTCATCCCCTGTCCTCCTTTTCCCTGCCCGCCAGCCTCCCTGCCGGATACCCCATCCTTTGGGCTCCCTCCCTGATCCTGCCCACCTTGGTCCTCTCAGGCTATGCCATCACCATACACAGTGGCACCTTCACCTGGGCCCAGGACCTGCCCCCCACCCTGCACAGGTACCAGCTTCTCCCACTACCTTCCCAGCTGCCCACAGTGGGCTGGAAGTTCAGATCAATAGCAGCACCCTGCAAAGCCTTTGACCAAGAATGCAGGAAGAGCTTCAGCTTGCCAGGGTGGTGTCTGGAAGGGAGGAGGGCTTGGTTCTCCAGGTGGAGGGTTGGAGACCAAAATCCTGATCCCTGCCTCTAACTGGACTCCTGGGGTCCTTGCCCCCAGCCTAGACATCCAGGTCCCGAAAGGGGCACTGGTGGCCGTGGTGGGGCCTGTGGGCTGTGGGAAGTCCTCCCTGGTGTCTGCCCTGCTGGGAGAGATGGAGAAGCTAGAAGGCAAAGTGCACATGAAGGTGAGAGAGGCAGGGGCTCCTGGGCAGGGTGTGGGGCTCAGCCAGGCCTTGGGCAAGCCCCGAGGTAAATTTCTCCTGTGGCCAGGGCTCTGTGGCCTACGTGCCCCAGCAGGCATGGATCCAGAACTGCACTCTTCAGGAAAACGTGCTTTTCGGCCAAGCCCTGAACCCCAAGCGCTACCAGCAGACTCTGGAGGCCTGTGCCTTGCTAGCTGACCTGGAGATGCTGCCTGGTGGGGACCAGACAGAGATTGGAGAGAAGGTACGGAGTCTTCTTCTATCCCTAAGGGGCTAGTCCATAGAGCTGCCTGCCTCAACCTAGCCCAGGTCCATATATTCATCCCTTCGTTCACACACTGGTGTAACGTTATACCCAACTCTGTGCCAGGCACTGAGGAAACAGATCTACTAGCAAATCTGTTTAGTGAACAAGTAGGGGCTACTGAATATTCTAGGAGCCAGGCTGAAGGCCTGTGCAGGGTACAGAGAGGGCGCAGCAGGGAGCCTACATAAGGAAGAGCATCACTTTTTTTTTTCCTTTCTGAGATAAGGCCTCACTCTGTTACCCAGGATGGAGTGCTGTGGTGAGATCATGGCACGCTGCAGCTTGGAACTCCTGGGCTCCAGCGATCCTTTAGCCTCAGCCTCCCGAGTAGCTGGGACCACAGGCACATGCCACCATACCCAGCTAAATTTTAATTTTTTTTTTAGAGACAGCATCTTGCCATGTCGCCCAGGCTGGCCTTGAACTCCTGGGCTCAGGAGATCCTTCCACCTTGGCCTGCCAGAGTACTGGGATTACAGGCATAAGCTGCTGCACCTGGCTGAGCATCACTTTTTTTTTTTCTAGACAGAGCCTTGCTCTGTCACCCAGGCTGGAGTGCAGTGGTGCGATCATGGCTCACTGCAACCTCCACCTCCTGGGTTCAAGCAATTCTCATGTCTCAGCCACCCGAGTAGCTGGGATTACAGGTGTGCACCCCGACACTTGGCTAATTTTTGTATTTTTAGTAGAGACGGGGTTTTGCCATGATGGCCGGTCTGGTCTTGAACTCCTGGCTTCAAGTGATTCCCCTGCCTCAGCCTCTCAAAGTACTGGAATTACAGGTATGAACACCACGCCCAGCCTTGAGCATCACTTTTGAGCTCAATTTTAACAACTGAGGATGAGTTGCTTATCATTTATCTATTCATTCATTCACCATATATTTATTAAGCACCCACTCTATTCTGGGAAATAGTATACAGTAGTGAATACTAAAATACCAGGCTAAAATCTCTACCTTCATATAGCTCACATTCTTGTGGCAGGAAGACATAATAAGAAAGATAAATAAGTACAATATATAATATGTTAGATAAATGCTCCGTGGGAAAAATAAAGCAGGGAAGGAATACAGGAATGCCCGCAGGGTTAAATTATTGAGGTAGCTTGGGAAATCCTCACTGAGAATTGGAGAACTCAGCAAAGAGACCGAGTGAGCCTCGTCAGGAGCCAGGAAGCTCTGTCTGGGGTCATGGAACCCTGTGTGGGATCTTGGAGTTCTCTGGCATGACTGGGGGTTGGGAAATGGAGGGAAAAGATAAGGAGAGGCAGAACCCTGATTACCTTGGTTAAGATTTTGGCCTTTGGCCGGGCGCGGTGGCTCAAGCCTGTAATCCCAGCACTTTGGGAGGCCGAGATGGGCGGATCACGAGGTCAGGAGTTCGAGACCATCCTGGCTAACACGGTGAAACCCCGTCTCTACTAAAAAATACAGAAAAACTAGCCGGGCGAGGTGGCGGGCACCTGTAGTCCCAGCTGCTCGGGAGGCTGAGGCAGGAGAATGGCGTAAAAACCCGGGAGGCGGAGCTTGCAATGAGCTGAGATCCGGCCACTGCACTCCAGCCTGGGCGACACAGCGAGACTCCGTCTCAAAAAAAAAAAA